>NW_015150841.1:695303-715553 GCF_000732505.1 Cyprinodon variegatus
GATGAGAAGAAAAAACAGGTTAAGACATTTAGCTGTCAGTTTAAACAAATCAGTCCTCAGATAATGGTTCCAACTCAGTTACTGTGCCTAATTTGTTCCAGAAACCAAAAAAGAACAAAACCAAACCAGCCAGTCACCTGAAGGCTGGGAGACCCCTTCCTTTTATTTACGGGGACTTGCCCCCAGAATTTTGCAGAACCCCTCTGGAGGATTTGGATCCCTTCTATGAAACTCAGAAGGTTAGTCTCACTTTTTGTGTCAGCAAGTAAAATTTTGTTGAAAAAAATACAAATTTTAATAAAACTGTCGCGATCTTTCTGAATTTAGAAGATGTATCCATCCATCCATCTGACCAGACTATGTTTTCCCAGCATTTCACATGCTTGTCTAAATGTTGTGTAGAAAACTTGAAACGAGCTTCAACATGCTTTTTCTTCTGCAATAGATTCTTGCTAGGTGAGCGTGCATACAGGCCATGTCGATTGAGGGCATTAACTGTTTTCTTTTAAACAATTGTTCCTGCTAATTCCAGTTCTTTCTGAAGGTCCTGCCCCAACAGTGCTCACTGGAACATTCAGAAGGATAGGCAGGATTACTTTCTAATTACTGGGAGAGTTTGGCTGTTGTCTTGGCTTTCCATGCCTTTTTCCACCTCCCTTTCTTCAAATGTTCAATACTTTTCCCCTGCTCCATTCCACATTATTGCACAAAACTTTATTTTATGACATCTATTTCTTGATTTTTTTTATGTGTGGATTGCATGGATTATTACCAACATCTGATAAAAAATGTCATGTCAATAGCACTCCTAGAAATATATATTTACTTGGATAAATAGTGGCACATTCAGTAGTTACGTGACCCGCTGTATATACAGACTGCTCTCACCCAAACTTAATGCTACTGGGTGGGAATGGTGGCTTTTTCATCTCAAGCTCAAGTCCTCTACAGGTGGATCGGGAGCTTGAGGGTTCTTCTCAGTACCTTAGCTGTCCCTGGAGCTGTGTATTTCTGGACTGAGATGTCTTACGTTTCTCCAGGTATCTGTCAGAGACACTTTTCCCAGTGTAGGGGTTACTACCCGTAGTGCTCCGATGACCACATGCATCACCATAGAAAGATTCCTTTATCGTATTTGTATAATCTCATCAATGCAACAACACTTAATACATACAAAACACACTGTGAAGGGCGGTGAAGCGGCGAGCAGTTACTTCCACACGGTAAAAGCGTTCAATGGTCCTCGTGCTACTTTGGAATTTAAACTTAAAGCACAGAATATCGTACAGCAGAGTAGTCACAGGATGTAACATTTGCTCCATGATAAACATTTAATTATGAATTCTTATTATATATTTAAGCCCATGTAGCCCTTTTTTTAGTGGGCTAATACACTTACACAGTTTTTTGTTGTTTCTTTGTTCCAATATGGCTCTTTGAACAGTTTGGGTTGCCAACCCCTGGTCTAGTAGCACCACAGACTGTTCAGGAGTTGGCAGATGCTTTAGTCCAGCTCTGGAAGGAGATCCCTCAGGAGATATCCAATGATTTGTGTTTGTTGACAATTTTGATTTCCCTCTCCAGCTTCTTTTGATAATTCTAAGTCAATTCCTGATGTTTCAAGCAAAATTCTTGACTGAACATGTATTTTATTCTGGTAGCTTGTTCCAGAGTCAGATTTTGAAGGGCCTATAGAAATGTCTACAAACATGACTTTCGAAGGGATACATTCCCTGGTGTTTAAGTGAAATGTTTCCCCAATTATAAAAAAAGTTAGAGATTAGTGTTTATTTTTGAATGTGTGCCAACTGAGCAATTACTGGTCTAATAGTGCATTAGAGGAACGCACTAGAGAGGACTAGAGAGTTTTAGCTGTATTATCTGCTAATAATATGACTAATTTAAAAGTAACACAGGTGTCTCACTCTGAAGTTGCCTGAACTTGTTTTCTCCTCAGACCTTTGTTGTAGTGTGTAAGGAAAAGATAATACACAGGTTTAATGCTGAGTCGGCCTGTTACCTGTTTAGTCCTTTCAACCCTCTGAGGACCACTGCCATCAAGATCCTCCTCCACCCATATCCTTTACAGCCACAACGGCTCTTCTGTTGATTTCAGGGCTGGTGATTTGATTTGTTTGGTGTCGTTGTTGGTGCTTTTTCTGATGTTTTTTGTTTCTTTTTGTCCTACTTATCTGCACTTTGCCATGTGTTTTTGTGTATTTGTGCTGTTTTGCAGATAGGTTTTAATTTCCTTAACATAAACACTGTGTTCAGTTGGTTTCTCATCTTGACGATTTTGACTGGCTGTGTGTTTATGCTGGTCGACCAGCCATTGATGGGAATGGTAGTGGAGTAAGTAGACATGACACAAACACACCACACACACATGTATGTTGTTGTTCTCCCTGAACCACGGCACCACATCAGAGAAAAAAAGTACTATTTTAGTCAGTTGCTCTTCCAATCATAGGCTATTCAAAAGTTGTACTGCATGAGTGTATTAAAGGAAAAGCATGTTTTAAATGCAAACTACTACTTCAAGTGTATTTAAAACCAAAGGAAACTGTAAAATAATTTGGAATTCATTATTGAGGTTTTAACAGATGTAATGGTTTCCTTATGCACCTTGCTCTGGGCCCATTTTCACCAAGATTTTTTAGTCCTCACGGCTCTATATGATCAATATCCGGCAAAATTAAACAATATTGCTTCCCTTCTGTCAGACTGTGACAATACTAAATTAGCTGACAAAGAGATTTGGATCTCTTTGTGAGATGTTCAGGTGTCCAAGCACAACAATTGTCATCTTAAGTTCTCCTAGAATTGACCACTCAGTCAAATTTTCTTTAAAGCTGTTTCTTTAAAGCTAAACTATTATATTTAGAGATTTCTTATGTTATGTTGCTTAGAGTTCCAGCATTGCTACACTGTCTGTACCTTTTGCACCTCCTTTGCCTCCAATGAAAATATATTTTAGATCTGCCACTGGATTACCTGCTTGTATAAAGCATGTTGATTTGGCTAAACAACAATACACTTAAGAAAAAAACTGAAGTGGACAAGGGAGGAGTAATTGTGTCAGCACAGTTCTTGGAGGAGAACACAGAAGAGTTGAAGGGAAACTGGACCTGGGATTGTGATCCAAAGAGGCAGACTTTTTTCAAGCTGACCAATATGTCCCCTTCTCTTCGCATCTTTTTTCTCAACATTTATGCACCAACCTGGAAGTTTAGAAATGCTGTTTGCCTCATTTAAAAGCCAGAGAATAAAGGTGGCATCACAAGCAAATTTGTAAATGGCAATTTTGGCAATCAATACTGACATCATCATGACATGTACGATACATAAAATACTATATCAGCTCTTTTCCATCTTTGTTCTGTGCATACAGGGTGTATATATTTGTTTTTTTATCTTGTCTGGAGTGTCCAAACATGTATATATTACCGTACTCTGTAACATTTTTCCACTTTTAATCAAATAGTACTGATATTATCTGTACTATATTATTTTTTACATTTCCCCACTTTTTATTGATAGTTATTGAATATTTGTAACATTATAGGGGCAACAGTGGCATAGGATAAAGGAGTCCATTCTGCAACTGGAGGGTTGGAGGTTTGAAGTCCAGCTTAATTTCTTAGTCATTGTGTTGTTGGGCAAGACACATTACACACATTTCCTGCGGCAGTTAGAGACCTGTTTGCACTTGTGTACAGTAGCCTTTTTGTCAGTGTGCCCCAGGGCAGCTGTGGCTACAGTGTAGCCTGCCACCATCAGTGTGTAAATGACTGAATGTAAAGTTCTTTGGAATCTCTTGACTTGAAAGACACAATATAAGTACAGGTAATTTACCATTTATCAATCCTCCACAAAATTCAGTTTAGTAGCTCACGTTTAACCCTTCCAACTGCTAAAGCTCATCAATATCTCCTTATGTGGACGATAAAGTGGATCTTAATTCCATATTAATAAATTAATGATTTTTAAGGGGATTATATCCTCAATAAATCCAATTTTAGGGGCTGCATTGGCCAAACAGCTCTCTCTTTTTTAGGTTCATTCAAAACTTTCTTCACTACTCCTCACATTTTATCACTTCAGAAGCTACCTTTGGATCTAGGGTGATTTGTGAAGAATTTTTATTTTAGGGAGGTAAAATTTTAAGAAAAATCTTAGATTTCAGGAAATTGCAAGATTCTTCTCAAATGATGACATCCCCCCCAAACACCAGACATCAATTAGACTTTTTTTTAGGCTAAATCTGGTCGGTCCATCATAGCCTTGATGTAATCAAAAAAATTTTGTTGAAACTTGGGCTGTTTGGTCACAAACCCACTTTTAACTTGTTTTCAACAATCTGAAAATGAAGGCTTTTCAACCAAATGTAGACATTGTTTGGGCGTAAATAACATTGTCTTTTTAATGTCTTTTCAACCAGTTTTTGGTCAGTGAGAAAGATACATTTTTTATCTTGTGATTCTTTGTGAGAATGGGCCGTTGCTGCTACTGCAATTGACATTGTTTTCCTCTGAGATAAGAGAAAATATGTAACTAGCTCTGTTAGGGTTCTTAACAGTCTTATAAAATCTTTTCTAATACTATCAATAGTTTAGATACTACATCATTTAAACACTACAGTTAGATTATTTATATATATCTATACATATTTATATCATTTTAATATCAACTGTGTGTGGACAGGTGTGTGTTGTTAAGTATCTTCACCCTTGAGCTCCTCGTGAAGTTTTTGTCCAGAGGCGTGGGCTTTGGACAATTCACCTCCCTCAGGGATCCCTGGAACTGGCTGGATATCCTCAACATCACAGTGTAAATACAAAAAACACCCAAACACACAACTGAGAAACACAAATGATAAACACCCGATATAGTGACACCTGATAAACCTACGTGACTCACAGATAATCATAATCAGTTCTCTTAAAACATAATTCTTTAACCCTTAAGGGATATTAGATATCAGAACTCATGTATATAGACTGGAAGAAGTCTCTTTCTCAGCAGTTTTATAGGAAATTATTTGATTGAACATCCGGAATAGATGTCCGAGCCACCTCAACTGGCTCCGTTCAATAAAACCAGACATTTTATATTCAGCTTGTTGAACTTTTTTAGACCCTTGGCTACCTCTGCATGTGATTGCAAGAGCAATCGTGCACTCCGAACAGATTGGTAAAGTATCTACATCATCTAACTAACCCTAAATTATTTTTTTCAAAAGTACAGTTTGCTATGTTCCTTCTAACTGTGGCATCTGACTCCAAGCTGTTGTCCAGATAAATACTAAGATATTTCTTCTACTAGGATAGGAATTTGTACTTGGTACCTTCCTGTTTGTATGAAAATCTTTAATCATCTATTTTTTGCTTTTAATTCAAGATGTGATTTTTACCATTCTGCAGGAAAGGGGTCCACAACCTCTATCATCTGGATTTATCCACAGCAGACTGGTTTATAATGGGGCTTGTAGGATACGTCCCAGTCTAAAACCTCAAAGAAACCCAGCAAACCAATTTCAGCTTTCTGGGATCATCTTTTTACAGTTGATTTTATCACAGGTTTTATTTGACCAAAGGCTTTATATAACAAACAAAGAAAATAAAATCAGGATCTTTTTTGATAAGACGAGGTCTCGTGAAGAAAGTACATCAATCCCTGATAATTTGATCAAACAAATCTACGTTTTGTTTTTTCCAGCAGCGCAAAATCATAAAGCCTCAACTGATATTTGTCTAACACAAAGACAGATCTTCGTACCTGGTACCAACCTAATAGGCACACAACACCCACACCCGATGAATAGAATTGGGATATGGAATACAGGCCTGGTGAACAGTCGTGTGTTTGTTGACTATACTGATTGTGTAATGATGGGTTATTGTTTTTGTTTCAGGACTGTTTTCTTTCTATGTGATCCTTTTAATGGATTAGATGCTTTGAGAACCATTTCTCGTGTATTGAAGCTCTTCAGCTACAGACCAGGTTGGTGTGTTGGTCCATTTTATTACATGTGTAGGACCTTTTTATGTAAGAAGTAGTTGAAAATTACCTGGTTACATCTGTTTAGCTATCACAAAAATCGTTGGTTTTCCTCATATATTTGTGTGATGCAAAGTGAATTGACGACTAAAGAGTGAATCTAGTTAAACTGAAGTTAATGCATATACTGCTGATGGTTGGGTTAAGTTTTGGGTGAGATTGCACAAATCAGTTGAAGTCAAAAGCTTTTGTTTGTGAGACTGAAAAACAAACAATGATCATTGTGTCTGAATGTAAATGTCAATTTTTTGTTGTTGTTTTTGTACATGACATCAGTGCAGAGGTGTCAAGTAACGAAGTACAAATACTTCGTTACTGTACTTAAGTACACTTTTTAGGTATCGATACTTTGGTGCCATCCACATCTAGTGAAAACTAGTGTAATTGGATGAGTCATATAATGAAAACACTCATTGGTTAGCTAAAGCAGGTGCTCTTCAAACCGCAAGCGTGAATTGTCAATGCCACGCTACAATGTTGAATTCAGAAAAAGATGTTGAAATGTCTGAAAGGTCGGACACAGGCGAAAGCATATTGGGAGATGGAGACGGAGACCAACAAGACCTTCTCATCCTTGGCCCTATCTCAAAGAATTTTTCGAAATAGTCAAAAAAATTGAGCTTTCAATTCATATAGTGGCATCGAACAGTTTTTTTAAAGGGTACTTTTTACTTTTATAATTTAAGTAGTTTTTGGAGCACATAGTTTTTCACTTTTACTTGAGGTCAAGTTGATACTTCAACTTTTACCAGAGTGTTTTTAAACTGCAGTATCTATACTTCTACTTAAGAAACTAATGTGTGTACTTTTGACACCACTACATCAGTATCATCATGAATTTGTATCAGCCTTTATCTGTGGTTAAGTTTTAGCCTGTGTGAGTCACTTAGTCTGTGTGAGACAATGTATGTTGACGGTAAGTGGTAAATGGCCTGTACTTATATATTGGTTCGTCTAGTCCAGCAACCCATAAGTAACTTACTCTATATTCAGTCATTCAACCATTAATCCACACCTTCACATGCCAACAGTGGCAAGCTGATGTGTTAGTTTAAGTTACTGTTAATGACTGTGTCAGTCTGAGTCAGTTTGAGTTTGTCTGTGTCAGAGTATGTCAATGTAAGCAATTGTCAGTGAGAGAAAGTCTGGGGGTTGGTCTGGGAGGTTGTCATTCAGTATGCGTTAGTATGGTCAGTTTTAGTCAGTAGGCAAGATTGTCAGTCAGTGTAGGACAGTCTGTTACAGTAGTATGAGTCAGTATGAAATGGTTTAAACAAGGTTGCTGGTGAAGATTCTCAGTCTTCTAGCCTTTTTAAACCCAACGGGTCACCTGCGACCCGTTTTAAAGCATTTACAACTAATAATTTAGAATGCATGAAAATTCCACAAGTAAAAGGTTTACCGATAAAGACATGTTAAACATCATTGGAAAGCTTAAATTCTCCACAATTTAACCACCAAGTATATTTTAAGTACATAGCCAGCCAAAAGCACATTTAACACAGATATAGCAGCATGTAAAAATGTAAACATGACAAAAAAACCACAACTATATTACTTTGAAGGCATCCAGAAGCCATTTTATAAATCCAATGTTCAATTGTTTATACTCCATTCCTCCATAAGGGTCCATAGATGAAAAGTAATCCAGCATATTCGTAATAAAATTATTCTATGATGAGAAAATGAAAATCGGCCATAACATCCGGTTGTTGATATCAGTTGTTAGCCTGCGATGTTTGGTATGGTTCTTTACATTGTGTTCTTACATACAAGACAAAAGTGTCCGCATCTTTTTATGACACGATTTGAGCAGTCAATGAAATCTCACTTCCGGTCACTTCCTGTCAGCCAGTGACGCACAGAGTAGCGCGATATTACGCCTCATAGAGTCCTGCTGTTATTGGTTAAGACCATGTGGGCTGTTGGGTTTTGTAGCCAATGAAATAAGGTTTCAAACAAGCCTACACATGGCAAGGTTATAAAAGGCAGATCCATTTTACCGGCTTGCGTTAAGACTGAAACACATAACTGCGGGTGCATCAGTGCGCCCGGCTCCGAGCTGAGTAATAACAATGGTCCTATTTTTTAAAAGTTTGTTACGCCGATTTTGTTTTATTACAATGCTTTAAAAGCAGCAGTTTCACTATCTTTTATAGATTTTAATGTTATTATAGGTGTAAAAATTTTACACTTTGTTATGTACACCGATTCTGAAAAAACTGGAAAATACTTGCTTCATAAATATTTTGTGATCATCAAAATGCTTCACTGATAATAGTAATTGAAAGCAAAGCATAGTAAATGCATTTGGCACAATTTGGCACATTTGGAAAGATATGGATGTGCTGGTTAATACCAAAAGTCAAAAGCCCCACAGCTCTGGAGCTGTTGTAGCTAGAGGTCTGAAATTTTTTGCATTTTTGTTTTACGTGATGTATAACAACAAATGTGATACAATGAGACCTGCCCTTTCTCAAGTATGTCTTTATTACTTCTGTTCAAAAAAGACCTATCATTTTCAAGCATAAAAAAACAACTTTGAGTCATGTTTGAACTGATGCAGCTTGGTCTGTGTTCTACTCACCCATTTTTTATATATTCAGAAACTAGAAGGTGTTAGCTTTCAAATAATGTATTGCACATGTAATTTGGGCTTACAGTTCCTAAGTTATATGCTTTTCCTTTTGGGTAGACAAAAAATAGGTGAGGATTTCCCAAAATGAGTGCTAGGTCATAGTGTTTGTCAACATTTGTCAAGGCATTTTTTATCTCTCATTGGGTTTTATGCTTCCCCTCAGGTCTGAAGAAGACGGTCGAAAAGCTTGTGCATTCACTCAAGGAGCTGGCTGATGTCATGGTCCTTGGGGTATTTGTCCTGAGTATCTTAACTGTGCTTGGCATGCAGCTTTTCATGGGTCAGTTGAGCAATAGGTGTGTTATGAGCTCACCATCTGGAATGAATGACACACCAACCCCTTGGCCCTATGCAAACCCCAACTCTTCTGAAGGTATGATAAAGACATCATCTGATTTTTTTAGGTGAGAATTAAGAACAATTTTCACCTAAAATTGTTCTTAATTTCAAGGTCAATTGAGGAAATGTAATTAGCTAACAGTACACTACACAAATGAAAGCTCATATATTTCTCTTTCTGACAGAGTTTGCTTTTGAAGACTTTTTATGTGGGAACAGCTCATATGCTAGGTATGTAAACACTCTAAACAGGTTCTTTAAGAGACATCAACAAAAATAACAGCATGTGGTTATGTCTTCAGGGAGTGTCCAGATTCCCTTTGTTTAAGACTTGGGAAGAACCCAGACCACGGATTCACCAGCTTTGACACATTTGGTTGGTCTCTGCTGTCTGTGTTGAGAATATTGACTCAGGACCTCTTCGATAGGCTTATGAAAATGGTAAGGACCAAACTGGTCCCAGTAAAGAAACTGGTTTTGGTACCCTTAGCTTCTTGGTGCTGATGATCTTTTCTCCTTGTCACATCTTTATACATGCACTTTCCCCCCCTCAGACTTTGGAAGTAACAGGTAAACCCTATGTGAGTGCCTATGTGCTCATATTCTTTCCCGGATGTTTTGTGGTGGTAAGCCTCATTGTGGCAGCAGTTGCGATATTGCTGGTGAAACAAGAGGACGCTGAGGCTGCTGAAGCCAAAAAAGCTGAAAAAGAGTACAATCGAATTGTAAAGGTGCTAAAGAAGAAAGAGGAGAAGGAGGTGAGTTTCTTTTTTCAGTGGCAGTTCATGCACGAATGATTCTTCTGGCAAACTTCACCTTCTTAAATCCCCCAAACCGGATTAACACATTTTAAATTCCATATCAAGTGTGTGCATGCCCTGTCCCTTCAAACTTCTGGCTAGTCATAGCAGATGAAGATTAGCTTTGTTGAATTAAAGGATATCTTTCGTTCAAATGTTGCTGAATTCAGGCTCAATATGAGGTATTGCTGCAAAAGCTAATGAAAGCTTCTGTGCCTCCATAACCATCCAGATTTAACTTCTGCAAGTCAATTATTAAATCTGATGTTTTTCTGATAGAAAACGTTTGAATCTTTGTTGGTGTGTGTTGATTGGACTCACTCTGTCCATGTAACCCTTCCAGAAGCAGTGAGTAGTATTTTGTCAGCCTGGGCAACCACACTGACTTATGTCTGTGCGTGGCAAATTATTCTTGGTAGAGCCAGTTCTGAAACGAAGGTCTAGCACAGTCATTGGAAACATTTTAAAAACAATCAGTTTACAATTAGTAAAACAATGCAGGTGCAATCTTATCTGTTATGGTTACAGGAAAACACTTTTGCATTATGATCATACTTCCCATGCTGTGACTGGCTAAATAATCTCTCAAATTAGACTAGAGAGTATTTAATTTTACCTGTCTGGAGATGTATTCTGATAAAGGTGTCATTGTATTTTTCTGCCGTGACAGTCACTGAAGTTAAAATGTTCCCTCAGATTTTTTGTGTATGGGGAAATTCCTTCTCTGCATTTAACCTATCCCTTTGAGGAGCAGTGGGCTGCCACTGTTGGTGCCCGGGAGCAGTCTGTGGTTAAGGGTCATGCTCAGGGACTCAGAGTGGCAGTCTGTGGCGTTATTACTTTTTTGAGGTAGTCATTTTCGGGTAGACTATTTAGAAAGCAAGTCAAGCCAACTAATGAGTCCAAAAAAATTAGTGCAACTACACATTAACTTCTTCCAAAAAGGGTAACTTATTAATACTACAAAACTGTCCACCTCTCCATCATATTAATACATCTTTGTGCAGCATGCATTATGTACCTATGTTTTTAAGGCTGGAATAAAAGAGAAAGAATGAGATGAGAAGTGATGGATAAGAGGAGAAAGGAATAAAACGCTTATTTTCTTCAGATTGTTGTCTATTTTCCCAGCATCACCCGAAATTATAATAACATTTTAATATTCCAAAAACAGACAATTGCATCTTCGATTCCAAAGATGTTATCACACACACACACCTAATGATCTGTAAATATCTATCTGAAGCTTATTATTTAAATAATTAAAAAACAGGAGCATTGGCTACTTTAAACATATTAAGATTACAAGTCCTGCAAATTAAGAGTGACTGTTTATCGCAAATCAAAATTTACAATTGGCTAAAAACTAATATGACCATAGAGCATCAACCAAAAGTGATCTTACTGATATTTTAACAGATTTATTAAGGATTTGAGTTTGTTTATCCAACTCATAGCAAAAATGTTTTAAAAACAGCCCAGCTTCCTGCCGTTTTCACTTATTAGTTACAGGCTGATGAAGGTTCTGCCCACTTCTGATTACCTCAATATATGACAGGACAGGTAATGACAAGTCAGACTGCTCTTTTATCCTTTGCAGCATGGTCAGCCATCATAAATCACTACTTTAACAGCTGTTATGAGAAACACACTCTCTCTTACACGACTACCTTAGTAAGAGATTATATGAAATGTTTTTTTTTTTCATTAACATTATCAGATGTTAAAATCTGGGATGTTTCTGGGGACAGGTGGTCCAAAATAGGAACTGTCCTCAGTTTTTTCAGGTCATGCAGTTTGCATCAGCCGATAAAACACAACAAAAATAGCTTTACTGAAAGGTAAGTTCATGTATTTCAACATATTCTTTTTCTAATAAAATAATTTAATGTGGTAGATATGATCTTAACATTAGATAACAAATGTTAAAATATTTCATATAGGTGTTATGTTTTCTTATTTTAAACAATATTTATTAGTTACCCTGCCACAGTGGCTGGAAGACAGCCTTCAGCTGTATTGCTTATTAAATATATACTTATTAAAGTATTTCAGGTATTAATGGTTGATAATTGCGGGCACAAATAAGAGAGGATAGGGAAGTTTTTGGTGTTAATGGCTTACCCTGACCCTAGAGCTGACATTTTCCTTGGTCAACAGGCCACAGATGGGACAGAGCTCTTGGAAGATCTTGATTCAGCACATAGGAAGAAACCAGCAGCAAATACTAAGGAACAGGAACCTCTCCCTGGGGAAGGTATGTGACGATTATTGTTTGTGAGGGCTGTGCTGCCAATGCTAAAGTTGAGTGCCATCCTTTGTCGAGGCAGGACATCTAGGTGATAAACTAATGGTGGTAGGCTGTCTATGCACTGCTCTTGTAGGCATTACTGTACCCTTTGTATTTCAGATGATGTGGATAAAGTCAAGCCTTTGTGCAGCTCTCATTGGAACAGAGTCCTGGAGAATGACTGCTGCAGTTGCTCACAATGGCTTAAACAGAAGCTCCGTCCGATTGTGATGAATCGTTTTTTTGAACTAGGAATAATAATTTGCATAATCTTAAACACTATCCTCATGGCCATGGAACATTATCCAATGACACCTGAATTTGAAAATCTGTTCTTGCTGAACAAGGTAAGTGATTTGGAGGTTTTATTTTATTTTTAGTCAGGTTTTTCTTAATTTCAATTTCCGTTTTAGTCCAATTTTAGTCCAGTTTCACTGTGGTTTAATCAGGTATGAATCTTTTTTTCAAAGTTTTACTCAGTCTCATTCTGTTTCCTTTTTGTGATAAATTTTTTATTTCATTGATATATTAAGTTTGTGAATAGAAAAGATATGTAACGAGGAAAGCAGAGAAAGTGTAGACTCCTGGAAGAACCGTAGTGAACTGGTGAAAGAAAAGTGCAATGGCGTGCTCAAAGATGACCCTACACATTTTGAGAATGTGTGGCTCAAGCTAGTGCTGTAAAACAGGATTCCCCACAATGACCATAATCAAAAATAAATATCGATCCATGCTCAAGAGGAGCACCTTGATATGTGCTTGAGAATGGCTGTGTCGCCATTCAAACCCAGGCTTAAAGCCTTGCAGGGCAGCGTAATGCCCACTGCTCTCATTAAGACATAAAAAAGAAAGAAAAAAATAAATAACAAACAGTCAGTTCAGGTGTTATTTAAAATATGAGAATCATGAAATTGTCTATATACCAAATTGAACAATTATTGTTTTCTACTTCAAAAAACACTTTAGATTTTAAAAGGGAAACATTTTATTTTATATATATATCTTTATTTAAAAATTAAATGTATAACACGGAGGCATAAAAATCTCATTTTATTTCAGTGTTAAATTCTGTTTAGAGTAACAGATTAAAATTGACCTTTACTGGTTGATGATTTTCTTTATTCGGACCCAGCTGATTTTTAATTGGTTACCCCTGGTTTAGACCAATAATTAAGATTAGATATTTTTACATGATGTAGGCAAGCTGTCAAGAGATCCATTTGTGCAATGTCCTAGTAAGATAGAATTTATTCCTTCATTGATAGTGTATGTGGTGGTCCCTGACAGCAAACTATCACTCTTTTAGCGGCTGTTAGGCCAGCAAACAGTGAGCGTTTGTCGCTCAGTTAATTTTAAAGATTAAGTTTCATTAAGTAATAGCAAACACTGAGAATGAGGGATGGTCTTTCTTGTTAAGAATGACAAGGTGTTTGAGACATTGTTCCAAACTCTGTTAATCTCAGGGCGGTGCCACACCAAATGATAATAGGTAGTAATGGTATTGCCTGGACAGAAGTTACAATATGAATGATCCCTAAAAATCATATGTTTTGGTTTGTGAGTAGTTGAATAAGACCTATGAATACATTTAAAGGGAATACTCTGATGATTGTTGTCCATAGAGTTTGCCAATCATTGTAATGAGAAGACATATTAATATCTATTGTCCTGAGTCTGCTAAAGGTTTATATGAAGCTTTGGTTTTGAGTTTAGTTTTGTCCTATTTTTTTTTTCACTTTTTTCTCTTAGTTTTCTTCAGGCTTTCTGACAATCCAGTAACACCCTGGTTTTAGTATCAGCACCCTTTCAGTTATGTGTCAGTTCAATGACTGTAAGGTTTCAGTCCATTTTCAAGTGTTCTTGCTTGTACCAGTAAAGTGTTTTTTCAGCCTGTCAGAAGTTTGATCACTATCTGTTTAGTCTATTAATTATTCAGTTTTAATTCAACCTAATTTTATTACAGTTTATCTACAGGTTAGATAAAAAGACTAATGGGCAAGCAGGAGTCAGCTGACCTTTGACCTCTGACCTACAGGTGTTTCTTGCAATCTACGTAGCAGAATTTCTACTTAAGCTTTTGGCCCTGGGTGTTAAAGGCTACTTCCAGGTGAGAAAAGGGATTAACATAAAATCTTCTTCTTGAGTATCAGCTTGACTTTGTTTGCAGCCCTCCTTACCATGTCTGCTACTGAAACCCCTGATGTTTAAAGCCAGCAGATTACGCTAGGCTTTAATCTTACACGACTCTGAACTTTGTGTTGTTCATAAAGATTTTTACACTATATTCCTGCATATGCTGATCAGGTTTTGTAGTTTTTGACCCCTCAGAGCTTCAGGCTACTTGCGTACATAAATTTACATTCAGGGATTTATTCACCCAACCCAATCCTTTTGCGTTCTCATCATCAAACGGTAAAAGGTTTGTTGGATCACTGAAAGGTTTCAACAATATGGATATTTGATGACAAGAGTCAAATTGACTGGTAAAGGACTTGAATGTCTGGTTAAGTTCAATACTCTGGTCTAAAACAGACCGGACCAATCATCTATTAAAGTCAAAATTGCAGCTGCAAAATTGCAATTTTAAAATTGTTCAAATTTCAACAACTAACTGCTGTAAGAGTGCCACATCCTTACTTATCTGATTGGTGCTAAACTGTTTACACTGACTCGGTTTGTCCCAACATTAAAATGAGGGTCTCCTCAATTCTTTCGAGACTAATATGCTGTGAACATCGTGTAAATGAGTCTGGCTGGCCAGACAAATTGAGCCTGCCAGTCAATTTATGTAACTATTTTCTTGCTCTTGATTGTCTTCCTATGGTTATAGGTGAGATGGCACATATTTGACTTCATCATTGTCCTCTCTGGACTGTTGCTTCTTATGATCGCGGATGTGCAGGGACTATGGGTGCTGAGATCAGTACAATTGGTCAGTAAGATGTTGACATCACCACCTTGATTAGTGTAAATCATTCATGTTCTTTCCCAACTCTGTCTGCTACCTACTGACCAAATATCACCTGTCCAAATACATTCTCATCTGTTATTACCTTTCCTCAACAACCTAATCTGGCCTATGTTTCCCATACCCTATCTGTTCCCACCTGTTCTAATCTAATAAAATATTTTTTTTACCTGCCTCACCTATCCCGAGATGCTCTAGCAGAGGGGGGGTATTAAATCATATTTTTTTTCCTTTTTTTTTTTTACACAAGCACTATAGGTTTTTAATAAGACCTGATAACTGCGAATTAACAGGTTAAATCCTTGTCACTGGTACCTTAAATGCTGATTTATACTCAGAAACGAGGTTGTCTTCGTGTGAGTCACAGTGAATGCAAATGGGCCTCCACCCCTGCCGCAGTAACTCTGGTGCACCTCTCCAAAATTATAGGTGACCGCAGACAGTGCCGCAGACAGGAGTCCTCTGATTGGTCAAATCTACGTACATCTGCTCTACACTATGCGTATTCCCTGTTTGGTACCTTGCCGGCTTGCAGAAAACAACCAGCTAGAAGAGCGAGGATTGGGAGAATGCTGGGACCCTTTTTCCACCTGGATCCTTGCTCTGTTTTGCCCTCATTTCCCTCCGTTGTTGCACAAACTTCCCCCCACTTCCTCACCGCCTCGGCTGTATCGAGACCCACAACTAGTTCGTAATTGTACCTCCTACGTGCCGTGGAATAACATAGCACAGACCACGCTTCAATATTGGGCATAAGTCAAAAATATCTGCGACAAGCACACTGCGACACACTGCTGCTGGAGTATAACCAGTCCATAACTCCCTGTCCGATGCTATTACCTATGTGAAAACCCCTCAAATGGCTGTGACAAATTGAACACAACCCCCACCCCCACCCACCTTCTGTACCTACTCTTTCTAATCCCTTGCAACATGTTCTTGCCTGTCTCAACCCGCTGCCATCTTTTACCACCCAAATTTGTCTGGGTTTATCTACCCTTATCTTTTACTTCCTTTCCTTGCATAGTTCCCTGTCCTTATGCCTGTTTTAACTTAATATATTTTTTTTGTCTGTTCTTATATGTTCCAGTCTGTCCTCACCTTTTCTTTGCTTATTTTCAACTTTCCTCATCTGCTCCATCTCTGTCCAGCTGGTACCACTGAGGTTGGGACGTTGGTGGCGCACCTTGAACCTGCTGATGAAGATCACCTGGTTTTCATTTGGGAATCTCAGTCGCGTTCTATTTTTGACATTCTTCATGTTTGCAATGGTTGGCATGAAGCTCTTTAAGGACGACGACTATCTTGAGCTTCCAGACTGGCACATGGACGACTTTGTGCACTCCATCTTGCTTGTCTTCAGAATCCTCTGCGGAGAGTGGATTGAGACCATGTGGGACTGCATGCTGGTTTCCAATGATGGCCTTTGTGTCGTCTACTTCATGTTGGTTGTGTTCATTGGAAACCTGCTGGTGAGTGTCTTTCCTAACAAGTCAGTACCAATGGTCAATTTGGCTTATAAAGATCTTGAACTGCACAAGCAAATCAAAGAAACAGTTCAGAGGCTCTGCTGCCAACCCTACTTGCTTCTAAGTTTATCTGCTTCCTGTTACATTTTCAACTGTGTCTGTGTTCCTGTTTTTTTAGGTGCTGTGTCTGTTTCTTTCTCTCTTGTTGAGCCCATTGTATGCTAAAGCATCAGGAGGTGCAGAGGGACAAGAAACAAATAAAAGTCAGAGTGGACCATGGGTCCCAGAGTTTTTCAGGACTTTGATAGGAAAAAATCTGTGTGTTGACACAGATCAGAAAGGTAAGTGTCTTATTTTCCTCAAGGGTTCCCAACTTTCGCAGTCTGTCATATTAAACCTTTGTTTCTGAGATCTGTGTTCTGGCACTGAGGGTTATCTGTGTAATTTCCCAGCAGCCACGTCTAAGACCAACGGCAAGGAAGACTATCTGGCATTAACAGTTGCCACGTCAGAACAGCCATTCCTTAGAGATCCAAGTAATGATTCAACCAAAATCCAAAAAGCAGCAAATAACAAAGAGAATAAGCAGGAAGTAAGTAAAACATCTATGCCTTTTTTTCTGTAAGTGAGCCTGATTAAAGATAATATAAACAGATACTATTTTAAACTGGATATTAGTTATAAAATATTTTAAAGATGTCTACTTTGTATACAAAAAATAAGAGCGGGTTTCATGAGAGATGAATGTGATTCATTAACAATTTACCTCCAATTCTAAAGGCAAATCTAATAATAAACTTACAGTCTAAAGGTTAATTCACATTGAATGTGCCATTTATGGTTACAGGAGCAACAGATTCACATTTTGTGCCTACAGTCAGGAAAATAAGTATTTTAACACCCTTCTATTTTGCCACTTCTCACACTTAGAAATCATGGACGAATCTGAAATTTACAATGTAGGTGCATGTCCACTTTGAGAGACATAATCTAAGAAAAAAAATCCGGAAATCTCTATATATGATTTTTTAAAAACTATTTATTTGTGTTATGTTAATATTTAGTACAGTAGCCCTTGTTTGCAAGTACAGAGGTCAAACGTTTGCTGTAGTTTTTCACCAGGTTTGCATACACTTCAGGAGGGATTTAGGCCATCTCCTCCACACGGATCTTCTCTAGATCAGTCAGGTTTCTGAACTGTTGCTGAGAAACATAGAGTTTGAGCTCCCTCCAAAGATTCTCTATTGGGTTTAGGTCTAGAGACTGGCTAGGCCACACCAGAACCTTGATATGGATTTTACAGAGCCACGCCTTGGTTATCCTGCCTGTGTGCTTCGGTTCATTGTCATGTTGGAGGACCCAGCCTCAACCAATCTTCAATGCTCTAACTGAGGGAAGGAGATTGTTCCCTAGAATCTCACAGTAAATGGCCCCGGTTATCCTCTCCTTAGTAAAGTGCAGTTGCCCTGTCCCATGTGCAGAAAAACACCCCCGAAACATGATTCTATCAACCCCATGTTTCACAGTAGGGATGGTGTTCTTGGGATGGTACTCATCATTCTTCTTCCTTAGTTAGTGGAATTACGATGAAAAAAGTTCTACTTTTGTCTCATCTGACCACATGACTTTCTCCCATGACTTCCTGGATCATTTGCAAACTTAAGACGCGCCTAAACATGTGCTGGTGTAAGCAGGGGAACCTTCCGTGCCACGCATGGTTTCAAACAATGATGTCTTAGTGTATTACCCACTGTAACCTTGGAAACAGTGGTCCCAGCTCTTTTCAGGTCATTGACCAGCTCCTCCGGTGTAGTTCTGGGCTGATTTCTCACCTTTCTTAGGATCATTGAAACATCACGAGGTGAGATCTTGCATAGAGCTCCAGTCTGAGGGAGATTTTTAGCTTCTTCCATTTTATAATGATTTTTCTACCAAGCTGCTTGGCAATTTCCATGTAGCCCTTTCCAGCCTAATGGGGGTGTACAGTTTGGTCTCTAGTGTCTTTGGACAGGTCTTTGATTTTGGCCATGTTAGTAGTTGGATTATTACTAATTGTATCGAGTGGACAGGTGTCTTTATGCAGCTAAGGACCTCAAACAGGTGCATCATATTTTAGGATAATAAATGGAGTGGAGGTAGGCATTTTGAAGGCAGACTAACAGAATTCTAGCTGATAGACAGGTGTTCAAATGCTTATTTGCAGCTATATCATACAAAAAAATAGTACATAGTAAATCATACATTTTGATTTCTGGATTGTTTTTTTCTCACAGTGGAAATGAACCTACGATGCAACTTTAGACCCCTCCATGATTTCTAAATGGGAGAACCTGTAAAATAGCAGGGTGTTCAAATACTTGTGTTACTTACTGTCATGATGGGTATAGGATTCTAGCCCATATGCAGAATACACTTAGGAGGCAGGGAAAAAGTTCAAAGGTTTATTGATTACAGAACAAGCAGGTCAGGATGTCATCAGGTTCAGGGCTGGTCACGGCTGGGTTGCTGACCTGGAACTGAGCAGAGCAGCAGAGGGGATAAATCCTTCCTGGGTGGGCAAGCCTCAGGATCCCAACACTTACAGGTAATGCAACAGACACGTTTTTTTTAGAGATGCCACCGGCATGAATTTGCTGATTCTAGCTAGACTGGAGACATGCAGTGGATGTGATGTGAAGGTCCCTTTAGATGAAAAATCTACACTTTTGTGTAATGTCCATTGCAAAACCAAGTAACGACTGGATGTGGCTATGACGGAGGGTGAAGGAGTGCAGCCAAGACAATGCTTTCTTTTACTGAAATTGGAGGATAGAAAAAAATTGTTGACATAGGATGAAGGAAGGAATGCTCTTAAGAGGTTTGTGGGTGGTTGTGAAAAAGTAATTTTAACGTAGCCATTAAAATAACAGTTAAAGTATTTATTATTCTTACTCGCCTTGTAGAGTTTGACACAGCCAGCCTACTCTGCCCAGCATCCAAACAGAGCAAAGCAGAGTAGAAGACACATACATACAAAGCAAATGGTGCTCAGGTTTATCAACAAAGCAAACATGTTTCAGAGCCTGAGCTCAGTATATGGAGTGGGAGACCATCCATATCTAGCAATATTGTTAAAACTCAAGAGGAACCTCTGGCTTTAGTTTCAGCAATGCAGCATTCAAGACTGTGAAACTGTTATGAGCAAAAGCTGCATCCCAACCCTCCCTTTATTACGCAGTTTGTGCTTCAAACCCCCTTTGCTTTTCCATGTTTATGTCATAGTTAAAGTGGCTTCCTGCTTGTTTTTTAACCCAAGAGGTCAAGGTAGGGTGGCCAGATGTCCAGCTTTAGGGCGGACAGTCCGGATTTTCATTGCACTGTCCGGCGTCCGGCGCTGCATCCAGCCGGACGTGTATTTGTCCACATACTCCGTCAGCGCTCCGCTCCGCTTACGTACGTCGTGCGGAGTACTTGTCTTTCATGTAAATCAATGAGAGCTGTTCCACATCCTCCACTCGTCTCCGTCCACCACCGCCAAAATACGGAGCTGAGCTCTTTTTTTGCTCCGCTCCGGTCCGTCCAGATCAAGACCGCTATTGTAATCGTACCATACAGGAAAAAGAACATCGAGAAGATCCGGTTTGTCAATTTTAATTTTAGTAAAAACAGATCAGTAACTAGAAATTAGAGCATCATTCTTATATATT
>NW_015150841.1:715831-718393 GCF_000732505.1 Cyprinodon variegatus
ATATATATATATATATATATATATATATATATATATATATATATATATATATATATATATATATATATATGTTCTCCTTTTTGGTGCTATAGAAATGGCCACCCTAGGTCAAGGCTATGAACTGCAAAATTGCTCTCTTTGAGCTCTACGAGCCTTAGTCTCCATATATCACATGATATACACCAACAGATGCTCCTGTAAGATCATTTTGCCATGGTTGACAATAGCAAGGATTAAAGTGCCAGAAAGCATGGCTCCCAGGAGCATGGGGAAGATAAATCCCTCCATCACATTAAGGGGGATATTCTATGTAATGAGTTTGTACTATTTATTGTCTGTGTATTTGTATGCATTAGCCAACCTAAAAAGATATATATAGGTATGGTTTTGATAATAGTTTATTTAGTCTGATAAACATAACTTTTAAAAATGAATTCAAAGAATAATGCCCATGCGAATAATAATGAATATTTAAAATAGAGCACATTTGTCATTTAGGACTGTGTGTTCATTACTATATGTTTCAGCGCAATACATCTTTTGTTTTAAACTTAAAGTTAAACAGAAGTGTGTCTGTTTCTACAGTGTGATGGGGTGCAGAAGTCTCTGGACAACAGAAATCTGACAAAAAACACACCTGGAGACTGCTGCTGTTCAGGTATGTAAAGAGCGATCAGGGGTTCTAAGCAAAAATCCCTCTTTTATTTTGCAGTTTAATCTTCTTTCTTCATTACTCAAAAATGTAATATCATATGTTACATTTTTTTGTGAAATAATATGGAAGCATGAGCTGATCAATACCTTTGCATTTCAGTTTGTTACAACTGCTTTTCGATCCAGGATATAGACACATCCCAGGGTTCTGGGAAGGTGTGGTTTAAGTTCAGGAAGGCATGTCTCCTCATCGTTCAACACAGAGTGTTTGAAGTCTTTATGATCTTCATCATCCTGCTTAGCAGCGCTGCTTTGGTAAACAAAAAAAACATTACACATCCACATACGACGCTGAGTCATTGTCCGAATAACCCTAGGTTACTTCCCACCCTGCTGTCATTCTCATATATGACTGTTTCATCACCAGTACTTAAACTTGAACTCTTGTCTAGAAAAATAAAACTATTTTGACATTACTGATCTTGAGCAAATGATCAGGTATGTGGCTTAATACAATAACTAGTGTCTTACTTTTACAACTTACATTACCCCACATTGTAACCCCAAATCTTGCACCCTTTTTACATCCTATGTTTTACCCCAGTTTTTGTATACCCATCTCTTATAGCAAAGTGGTAGACATATTTTATATCTCCATGTTGTACCTTTAGAATCCACCCACATTTCTTGCCTCATGTTGCACCTGGTCCAATTTTAGGATGTATTTTTTATTTCAATTCTTTATTAAAAGATTGCAAATTCATATAAACTAATGATGTGATGACACAGTGAGCAGCCTGGAGTCTACAACAAAAAGTGTGTTTGCATTCAGGTCCTAGAAGACACACTCATAGAACCCAACGAAGTCATGCAGGAGGTGCTGGACAAAGCAGACCTGGTGTTCACCTGCCTGTTCCTGACAGAAATGCTGCTGAAGTGGATTGCCTTGGGATTCAAGCAATACTTCACTAGCTTCTGGTGCTGGCTTGACTTCCTTGTCTTAGATGTAAGAGCATGAGCATTAACACACACGATTGGTCAGTTTTTGCTATATTTAATTAATAATCATAGCAACAGCCCTAACTTTTGAGTTAATTTGCAAACAGAGACAGGCCAAGATTCCAAAAGAGAGGATGGCTGTCCTATAAAAACAAAAGCAATAAAAGGAAAAGTAACGTTAGTAAAACGTTAGTAAAAATAAAAACAATATTTTTCATTGCGATCACAGAGTCCGGGACCTGGGCATTTTTGCCCAAATATAGTAACACCTCACTCCTGACATCTTCCGGCAGTGACGTCAGGGTGCGGTTAGTCCAGCGCTGTTCTCCCCACTTTAGACGCAAAGTCAATGGGAGCTACTAGACACACCTGCAATCAAAAACAATTATGTAACATTTCGAGAGGTCTTCACCATTGAAATTCATGAGATCTATAGTTAAACTGACAATGCTTACGTCCTTTGCATTTGGATGTTGTAATACATTGGGTAAAAGTGGAAAAAAATATATTTCAACCTTTCCAATTAATGATCCACCACAGGTTCGACGTTAGATTACAAACTTGAAGAGGGAGGATTTGCCATTGAACTTCTGGCCAGAGAAAAAAATACGTCATTGATTCATTAGTCTCTGCAGTCTCTGCATTAGTCTCTGTTAGTGCACTAGTCCTGACCATCAAGGGTAATAGCGCGTTGTGACAAACACCAGATACAGCACTGGGACTTGCTCAACAGCCGATACCGCACCGTGACGTCACAAATCCGTAGGTGGCAGTACTGCTCTTTAAAAAAACATGGATGTCTCCGGTAATGCTAATTCATATAAGATTACTCTTAATTAAAAACACTCATCATTTAAGAAAATTGTGTAATAATTTCATACTTAAAGTACTTTCAGAAGTTTTTATTCT
>NW_015150841.1:720291-723810 GCF_000732505.1 Cyprinodon variegatus
CGCGACACAACTAATCAATGATGAAAATCGTTGCCAGCGCTTTTAAAAGTCGATTTTTATCGATTTTATCGTGTATTTTTTTATACATACGTAAGTTCTGTCATACAAGCAGCATCACAGGGGTTTGTCCTTTGAGGGTTTTAAGCTTAAAAGCATCTCAGTATATATATGTACATACACAAACACACAGTAGGAATCAGCTGGGCCCAAAAAAACCTGTGACACAGCTTCCTGATTCTCTTCAAATTGCAAGAAGTGACTAAGATTAAAGGGATTATTTCAGGAACCTATTACAACTCAAACAAGAATCCTAAAATATAACGTCTTGTGAAGATTCATATGATTTTGGGTCTGTGTGGAGTAGTAGCCTTAATTCATCAAACAAAATGAAAGTCAGGGTGGACAGTTCATTAAGATAAAGGATCCTGCAGATTATTTTTAAATGATCAATAAAAGATTATTTAAATAACTGAGGGGCCTTTGCAGCTTTATCACTGTCACGCTTAACTTAGCCTGCTGTTTCCTGCGCACCTGTATTATTATATCACCAGCAGGTATGTTTTATCCTCCAGGTCTCTATGTTCGGTTTGATTGGTAAAACACTGGGATACTCCAGCAATTCGCTAAAGACCCTGAGGGCCCTGAGGACCTTGAGGGTACCATCCCGCTTCAAAGGCATGAGGGTAAGAGATTCAAGCACTATGAATCAATAATCTTTATTTTTATTATCAAATCACATGGAACTTTGCAGAGACTCTGAATTATGATGATACACAGAAAAAAACTTACAAACCTTTGTCTAAGATAAAAAACACTTAGGAGGAAAACAGCTAAAGAAAAATCCCTTGCAATAAACGTGTGGTTACCTTTTGAAGATATAAAACAATATTAATTCCCAGAAGAATACAAAAAAAAACACCCTGAGAAAAGGGATAAATAGTATTGAGACATATAGTACAAAGCATGTACATAGGAATTTTGTGTGTACATAAAGTGCAGCAGGTGCCTGACCATTCAATGAAATAGGGTAATGGTCTGTTTGATTATCAGCAGGGCTGTTTGTGTCTGTGTGGGATTATGTTTGTGTGTTTCTGACAAAGTATTTGTTTGTGCTGTTCCTAAGTCTGTCAGTACCTTCACCAAGGAGGGTATGTTTTCAGTCAAGTTATGTGTTTGAAAAGTTATGAATGGATTTTCATGTTTTTTTTTAATCAAAGGTGCACCTCAGTCATCATAATCCGGATGAACAGATTTTTTAAATGATTATTTAACATTATTTGGTAGAAAAAGCAGTTCTGTCCTAAAGCATTGAGTGGAAGTGGTGACTCTTGACAGCTTCAGCATTGTTCTAAAAAAAGTCAAGAAGTACTATAGTGAAGACAAAAACACAGGGTAGGTAGCCAGGCCTCACTAAAAGTCTCAATCTGCTGATCTAACAAGAGCCCAGAGTGAATGAAGAAGGTGAGCGCAGAACAGACACCAGAGGCTGAAGACACAGGCTGCATCATTTACAAATTTATGAGAAGATTTTAAGGACAAAGGTGTATCTCATGCCAAGGAACAATACACTCTAATTTAGTAATGCTCCAGATCATGTGCCACTTTAAACTATGGGTGTAAGTCTCAAGTTGGGGCAAAATTTGCTGCTTGGTGGAGATCTGTGCTCTCTGAGTGCTTTTCTAGTTCCTAACCTAATATTGCAAAACACAAATTGATGTAAGACCTTTTCACAGACAAGCAAATATCATAAGCAAAATGAGACAATTGGACAGCCTGAAAAAGTTGGGCACAGACTAGAGTCAGATTCATAGACATGTGAACAAATCGGATGTGACAGGATAGACAATTGTCTGAATGAAAAATGTAAAGACCTTGGAAACAACCTATTTGACACGACCATCTGGAAGATGGAAGAAAGGCCGATGGAAATAGACACAAGGGAGAAAACAGAGCAGAAATATCTTCTAATATAATGACTCACAGGTGCATCTGACTTGACAAAAAGTATCTACGATTGGTCAGTGTTGGATGATTTTTCCTTGTCCTTTCTCTTCTTTACCTTCCATGCAGGTGGTGCTTCAGAGCATAGCAGCAAGTGTCCCCTCCATGTGCAGCGCACTGCTGGTTGTTCTGTTCGTGTGGTTGAACTTCAGCATCATGGGAGTAAATCTGTTTGCAGGAAAGTTTTACTCCTGTTTTAATGTGACCACAAAAGAAAGAATGGATTGGCATCATATCGCAAACAAGACAGACTGTCTTTACATTCAGGAAAACAACACTGATATCTGCTGGAGGAATGAACAGTTCAACTTTGACAACGTGGGCATGGCTTTCCTTTCACTGCTGGTTATGGTCAGTATGGAATTCATGGATTTAAACCCCCAAACATAACACTAGATAACAAAATTAGGAACATAAAAGCAAGATCACTGTGCTGTTTACAAACCAGCAGTCATGCTTAAGTATAGCTTAAAAAAATACTCACTATGAGGAATGTATAGTATTTGTATATGTTTTTTTTTTTTACTTTCTAAAATTTTGCTCTACTTGAAAAGTGTAAAATATCACTGAAACATTAATGTCTAAATCAAGGGTAAACATTAATGTTTCAATCATGTTTATACTTGATTGATTCAGGAGAACATTTTACAGTGAATGACTCCAGGTTGTTCCAATGAAACTCTGTGCTTTGATGCAGGCAACATCAGCAGGCTGGAAAGATATCATGCATGATGCTGTGGACTCCACACAGGTCAGTGCACTCATTGGTATTGGCTTTTTGAAACAAGTCCCAACATCTCCACCTGCAGCTACCTTGTGAGTGACACCATGTTAAGGCCCTGCAGGGTGTTCTGAGGTGTTGCACAATACGTTTGTGGTGCATCCAACACTTTGTTGTCCTCTGAATCATCTATTAGTGCTGGTGCTAACATTATTCTAAGAATGAATCAATTCAATTAGTCTGAGTAAGTAGAATACCATAATAAACAAATCTTTTGAACTTAAGGAAACATCTATTTTAACATTTTAAATTAATTTCAAATGGAAGAAACATATACAAAATAGATAAATCCAGTGCTCATGACATTAAAATTCATTAAGATCCCCTGGATAGAGCATATTTACAAAGACTTTTCATCCTAAATGGAAAATGTTTATATTTTTTACGCTTTTGTTGTTGTACAAAAAAACACATTAGAGTCTATATGTTGGAGTTAAAATTTCCATCTGAATAACAGTTTGGTTGATGATTATTGCAATATTTGATTAATTGCAAGTATTGCTATTTATGTAAATTACTACTTTAAAATATTTAAAATTGACAGGCAATTCCAGAAAGTCGAGGTTCCAATTAAAAAGAGAGAATAGTGCAGTACTTAATGTGCAGGAAGTCTCTAGATCATTAGTCCAAACATTTTGCTAATAAAGCCAAAATCCTCAAATTGAGAGTAGTTGCAGGTCACATAAATACAATATATATTCTCAAAACATCTCAAACAGTTTTAGTTTTAAAGGAAT
>NW_015150841.1:724600-727332 GCF_000732505.1 Cyprinodon variegatus
CAAGAAGCCTCCCAGATCTCCAGATGCATTTGAGATATCAAAAAAGTACTCCAGAGTGTTGTTCAGCATGGAGGTGAGTAGAAAATGAAGGCTAATCATGTTTTGGGTGTACTATTCCTTTAAGAAAATCTAATTTTCTTAAAAAAAAAAAAAAAGAAAAAAAGCAAGAAAAATAAGAGTTTGATAAACTTCTGCAGGAAATCAGTGGAGCATTTGAAACTTTTTAGTACATTTAGTTACTCCTCTTTAGGTTCCAGGGCCTATAACTACTTACTGTAGAAGAGACTCAGAAGACACAAATCTAAGTCCTCCAACTTTTGTTATTACAAAATCAAACAATGATCTTGACCAAAATAATTATGTAGAGAGCTAAAAAGAACTAATATTTTATTTACATGGTACAAAGGATTAGAGAGAAGCCACTTTAAATTTGTCTGATTAGACTGAGACAACTTTTATTGCCATTATGTATACATATAGTGTATACAAGACAAAATTTTGTTTTGTACAGCTTTCAGACAGTAAATGAGCAGTGGTCATGGCACAGTTCAAGTATGCACGTACTGTCACCAGTGCCTCTCTATCAACAGACTTGAAAGCTGAGTTCCATGCTTTTAGCAATTTCCCAACCTCCCTATTCATCCAGGGTCATTGGTGGCCTGTGTGGTGGCCCTTTGTTGTGCTGGTGCCCTCAATACATTTGTTGACGTAGGCTGACACAGTCATGGCATACTCATCTATATTGATCTTATTGTCATATGTAGCTACAGCTTTGAACATGTTCCAGTCAGAGCATTCAAAACAGTCCTGAAGTTTCTCCATGGCGCCCTCAGTCCACGCTCTGATGATACATAATACAGAAGTGGCTAGAGTTTTAATTAAGAATGAGTTCCCAAAAACTAAATTCGGAATTGGAAATAGTTTTACGATAATTGGTCAAGGATGGAAGCACTCAATAAGAATGCAAACATTTTAGGGCGATATAATGGGGGGCACATGCTGTGTTGAATGTACCATAATATAAAACATAGCCTGCTATTGGAACTGGTTTTTAGTACCAGTAAAGCTGAAGATAGTAACTGGTCTGTGGTTGTTTGCAGGTGGAGGACCAGCCACAGTTTGAGTACAGACTGAACATGTATCTGTACTTTGTCCTTTTCATCATCTTCGGCTGCTTCTTCTGCTCCAACCTCCTCATCAGGGCCTGTATTGATGCTCTCCATAAGCAGAATAAAAAGATAGGTTTTCTGACACTGGTTGCCGTGTTCACCTGTTTTCTGTCAGCTACCGAGAAACTGTTGCTTTTTTCCTTTGCCCATCGATTAATTTGATTCCCTTTGTTTCAGCACGCTGGAGGGAAACATGTCCTCAGGACGGAGCAGCAGCTAAAGTTTCATGTAACTGTAGGAAAGATTTTCCCCAAGTCACCTGAGAAGGCTGCTCCACGCCCACAGGTATGCTCAAATTCTGGTCAGGGCAATGTAGACTAAAGCTGTATGTAATAGATTCATCATTAAATTAAATCAATGGTTCCCATTAAGAAACTAATTAAAATACTGGCCCAAATATAACCCATTAATGAGATTCAAATTTTGAACTAAATGCATGTGCAAAATAATTTTTTCTAAAATTACAGAGGAAACAAATGTATTTTATATTTATTTTATATGTATTTTGTTTTTCTTCCAAAAAATTCTGGTCACACTTACAGGAATAGTTATCACCTAAAATTTATAACATAACATAAACTTTACATTTAAACTCTAGAAATGCATATGTCAGACTCAGTTATTTTGGTCCTGTTGATAGGCAAATATCATAGTCATTGCTAGAAATGGGAAGGAGTTAAAAAACTTTCTGTTTAACATTTGAATCATTTTAAAAATTACTTCTTTGCCAAAATATTATAAACATACTAAATTTCAAGGGTAATATACAGTTACATGTATAATTACTTAAGCGCACGGATGACGTCACACACACGCCGCTTTTTTTTAAAGTATATATATAAAAAATATAACCGCGGATGTCTGGGGGACAGTCATTCGCCTACATGTTATGAATGCTGGCGTACCATAAAGAATAAATTATGAACAGTTTAGTTTGTGCCTTCAACTCGTTGCCCATAGGAAGACGTTACCTGGATATAACGTAACGGAATATCTTCAGAATGGCTCCAAATGACACAAAACTAATATGGGTGAGTAGAACATGATGTAATAATGTCAAATCAAGGGCCCAATGTAAAAAAAACAGGTGTTCCCCTTTAAAATTATAGTGGAGGATTTTTGAAAAGACCTGCCCTCTCCTCTCCACAAAATGCACATGCACAACCCAGTAACTGGACGTCTGCCCTAACCCCTAAATTCCTCAATCACTATATACGTAGAGCAGGGACTATAGCGAATTCTGTTTACTGACCGTTCGGATAGATGATCAATACTTTTACTCCCCGTTGGTCACTTAATCCCTCCTCCATCGCGCTATACCTGCGCCATCTTTGTTATTAGTCGCCGCTGTCGGGAAGCGCCTATGGCAATAGCGGGCCACTGTCACTGCAAATCCCATAATGCTTTGGGAGGAGAGCTCTCTGCGCAAAACATTCCGGGATATATCTGCCTCTTCTGAATCCCTTCTTTTCTTCTCATACACTTCACAGACACTTTGGGCCGGATTTATCAAGATCCAATTTTGCGTGCAGTAATTTGCGCTCGCAAACTGGAATTTTGCGC
>NW_015150841.1:731547-736537 GCF_000732505.1 Cyprinodon variegatus
GTACCTCCACTACGTTTTGCAGTGTGGACCAACGTAGTGGGGGTACATTTTCCCATGAGACTGGGTTGTTATATGGTACTGCTGTTGGCTGGTCAGCACCATCAGTGGAGTCCTGAGGTTAAAGGTTTTAAAGAAAAATGTTTTCCGATTGCACTGTTTATATGATCTTACTATTCACTTTATGCAATATGATGTGTGTTTACTTGCAGCAAGCTTTTTCTTTCAAATAGAAAACTCTGACATGCAAACAGTTGTCAAACTTTCCTAAAAAAAAATCAGACTTTTTGTACTTCTGACAACAGACGCACAAGGTCTCTTTTTTCAGATTGTTCTGTGCACCAAGGCTTGGCAATTCTTTTTCAATTAAATTCAGTTATATTTTATTGGTCCCTCAAAGGGTAATTCAGTAAGTTTTTGGGTTACACATGACTTTCATTTCTCAAAGCGCTGTGCTGCTCATATGAGTCAGAATCTAGATTAAAAAAAAAATCTAGATTAATGTAAATTACCACTTCTTTTTATTGTCATTACATAACGGTATACAAGTCGATATTCATGCTTAGAATATACATATATTATGCAGACAAAAAACACTTATGAGTGTTTGATGAATAAACATCCTTTTCAAATCTGGGAGGGAAAAAAATAAAAATACTTGTAAAAGATGTAAACATCATTGGAAGAAAAATACAGACTTACAAATGTAGACTGTAATATTCACATAAACTGCAGCTCATGAAACACTCTATGGAATGGTCTGGTGGTTCACTTGATTGTCCACAGGGGTGTTTCCGCTCTCTGTGCTCTGTTGCACCCACCTATTTCCCTTGGTACATCAGCACAAAAGTGTGGTATACTGAGGCTGCATTTGATATCACAGTTTTGCAGGTACACTTTATTCTAAATCTGTATTTTGGAACAAAGAGGTGGAAATTGTTATCTTTTAAATCTAACTTATAAAAAAAGGAAAAAACTCAACTGACTAATAAAATACCCATTATTTGCAACCCTATATGTCACATATGTTTGTCTGCACAGATTACATAGCTGGGTTTTTCGGTTTACAGTTGGGTTTTGTTTTTGATGTAGGGACCGGATCATTAGGTGAAACCTTGCATGCAAACATTGACCTTCAGCTGTGGTTCATACAATAAAAATTGCATGCTGGTGAACATGTCAATGGTTTTATAAATCTTTTTTTTTTTTTTCTTTTCATACACCATTTGTGTCTTTATAGTTTAGTTAAGGTTTAGTGTGGATCACTCTAGCTTCAGTTCAACTAGCTCCTCTCAAAGACAAGAACATGTTGACCAATCAGCTGATTTTTAACAGGGAGAGACCTCCAGCAGAACCAGACTCGGGTTCAAGGAGACCAATCAGCTGATTGGTCAACAGACCTGAATCTGACTCCATTAGATTGATCTATCTAATTAATTATAGCACTGAACTGAACAGATCACAGGGGGACCAGAAATGATCAATACAGTTAAAAGGTTTATGATCAGACCTCTTGTTCTAGGCTTTCTTTTCTGTCAAGATTACTAAATTCTGTAGATTTTCAGCATTAATGAGAAGTGACTGATATGTGTCCTGTTTGTCTCCAGAACCGGTGCATTGCTCGCCTGTTTGATCTGGTGACTGCCCCAACATTTGAAATCCTGGTTGTGGTAGTAATTTGTGTGAAAGTGTTGTTGATGATGATGGAAAGGGATGATCAGTCTATGCTGGCATACAACGTAATGATGTGGTTCCACTTCATCATCATGATTCTTTTCCTCATCGAGTTCATCCTGAAAATCATTGCACTAAGACAGCACTACTTCAGCTTTGGCCTCAACATCTTGGACTTTGTAGTCCTGATCTATATGATTTTAGGTGAGTATTCCTCAAATGGTGGAATTTGAACATGTTGATATAGTTGTGTTTGTTTTCTGTAGCAACTTGCACAATCAGCCTAGGGCCACATTTTCTTAGAAGTTTCCCTGCTTTAAAACCCTTTATTGAGTAATTGTAGTTATTCAACCATCAGGGAAAATCAAGTATGCTGAAGCAGATAAACTGTCTCAAACATGCAGGGTACCAGCCATAGTGGACTGACTTTAGACAGCCCTGTAGATCATTGAAGATAATGCTTTATTGTGATGATTTCTTGTACTGTAAAAAATGTGATTGTGATCCACCCACTGAACAAGAAAATATCATTAAGAAAAAATAATTCAGAATAAGCTTCCAGTCTCCACCCCTGTCTGGCTGACCAAATATAATGGCTTTACTAATTTCTTAAATCAGTAAAGCCATAACATGATTTAAAACATGTCTAAGAGTTGTTCAAAAAAAAGAAAAAACTAACTGGGATGCTACTGAGCACAACACAGGGTCTGCTTAAAGGGAACAAAATTATTCTTAAATTTCAAATGACAAAGAAATATCAAAACAAATTGTTGTATCGCTTATCTGTTTGCCAGATATCAAGTGATATAAAAGATAACTTGTTGGGTTTTATTGTTATTATATGTAGCATATTAAGAAAGAAAAAAACAATATCAGTGCAAAAGCATAGAAGAAAAAAATTATATATACATTGTACTATATAATGTGATGTATAATATCAGCAGGCTGGTTATGGATGAATGGTAGAAGCTCAGAACTGGTTGGAGCTGAGTTGTGCTTCCTGAGGACTCCCATGAAGTGCAGTTGCTGCTGAGCCTTTTTAATGATGGAGGTGATGTTTACTGACTATGACATGTGGTCAGAGATGAGGGTGCCAAGATACCTGAATGTGTTAACCCTTTATATGTGTTCACCGTTGAGGTGTAGAGGGACTGGTTTGGTGCTGTGCTTCCCAAAGTGGATGATGAAATCGATTTTCCTTGGTCAGAGAGATGTTGTTTTCTGCACACCAGACTGTCAGGATTATTGTATTAAAGGCTTTTTCATTGCATAGTGGCGGGCTACAGTGATGCCATCCTCTTTCGATCTATTAACCTGGTATGCAAATTTGTGGGGGTTATAACCTGGGGGGAGATTGTCCTTGATGTGCTAAAGAATCAGGCTATCAAAACACTTCATGCTTACTGGTGTGAGGATCTCTGGGTGATAATCTTTTAGGCTGGCAGTTGATTTCAAAGGCAATCCCTCACACTGAGCATGCTTGCAGCGACAGAGGACAGGAAAAACTCCCTTTTAACAGGGAGAGACCTCCAGCAGAACCAGACTCGGGTTCAAGGAGACAGAAGTAGACACACAGAAAAGAGCAGAGATACAAAAGGCAACTGTAAACCAGCTCCACAGGCAGCCCTGTTCAGACACATTACCAATGCAGAACTGAATATAGTCCACAACCGTTCCTGAGAGAATCTCCATTTCCTAATGCCCAGTCTGTCTGCAGAAAGCAGTTTTGAAGTTGTGGGTGTGCATCACCTCGACAGGTTGTAAAAAGTTTTAATGTCTAATTGTTTTTAGTTGTTTATAGAGAAATGTCTATTTGATGTAGGTGTGGTTTTGTTAAGTAAAAGACTGGTGATGCTTTACTTTAAGTTCAGCTAAATCAAGGCTTCTTTCAAATGTTAGAGTTTATGAGAACTATTATTTAGATATTAAAAAATTCCTAGTTCCTTCATCAGGCATGGGAGAATCTTCATAAAACCGCTCTTCATGTTACCAGGGTAGATCACCATCACAAATTTTTACTCCAAAGGAAAATCCTCAAACCTTGAAATACCGGTAGATCAAAATGAAATAATGAATATTAATTAGGTATTAAAACTCTTTAAATGTACATTTGCAGTTTCAGTAGAGCTATCTGTTTTAATTATTGTGTGTTTTTCTAGGATCCTTCTTTCATGATATCTTTGAGAAGTATCTCATAACAGATATCTTTATTCTTCGACTGCTTCGAATCAGCAGAGTTCTCCCATTGATCCCCTGGACCAAACGGTTGCAGAAGCTGATCATTGGCTTTATAATGTCTATTCCTGCCCTCCTCAACATTGGCCTAGTCATCTTCCTTGTGGTGTACACCTATTCCTTCGTTGGGATGTGTACTTTTTGCACTGCGGTGATGGAGTGTTGGCTTTACAACTTTGACACATTTGGGAACAGCATGATCAGTATGATTACCGTCACAACCTCCTCTCATTGGAACTGTTTTCTGTATTCCATCATGGAAGAGCCTGTAGAATATGACTTGAAGACACCTGACTCATCTTCAGACTTTGGCCGCCCATACACAGGCATTTTCTTTTTCTCATCCTACATGCTGCTGTACCTGCTGCTGGTTATCCACCTCTTCATTGCAGTTGTCATGGAAAGCTTCAACAGCATCAAATCTGAGGACTCTAATTTACTGCAAATGTTTTACAAAACCTGGAGGAAGTTTGATCCTAATGCCTTACAGGTTATACAGTACACGTGAGTTTCCTTCTGATTTTCCTGTGGAAAACCACACCCTTAGAAGCAAAGTCTGGAAACATACAGACCCTGGTACTGTCTGTTGGATTCTGACCAACTCTTGTTTTCCGCAGTGAGCTGTCTGATTTTTGCGATGCTCTTCCAGCTCCACTGAGGATACCCAAACCAAACAGTATCCAACTGAACCACATGGATCTGCCTCTTCTTGCAGGAGACCAGATCTGCTGCTTTGACGTTCTACGAGCACTCATGACACAGGTAACACTGTCGGACTTGAATAAACTCTGTTTTATAATTGTTATGAGGATTATTATTATATTAATTGTTTGCGTAGGCATTTGGTGAATCAGCAGAGACTGAAGCTCTTCAAGCCAGACTGAAAGAAAAGTTCAACAACGCAGAAAAGGTTCTATTCTATTCTATTCAAATATGTTTCAATATTGTATTTTACATTTAGTGTGAATTATACAGTATATATATGGGAATTACACAGTATGGATGGATGGATGGATGGATGGATGGATGGATGGATGGATGGATGGATGGATGGATGGATGGATGGATGGATGGATGGATGGAT
>NW_015150841.1:736547-740498 GCF_000732505.1 Cyprinodon variegatus
GATGGATGGATGGATGGATGGATGGATGGATGGATGGATGGATGGATGGATGGACGGATGGACGGATGGATGGACCGGTACCAATCAGAACAATTTAATTTCACACCTGAATGTTTGATATTATTTTCATACTACACAAAAAACAACAATGAAAAAAATGAACAAAATTAAAACTTGATCATTCCGTTAAAGTTCAAAAAAATTTAAAACTTGATCCAAAATATAATTTTCTGGTGATATATAAATCAGGACAACCTCACATTTATTACCTCCTTAAGTAACCAAAATATAGGCTGGTTAAGTTGTCTGAGCTGCTCCAGAAAAGTTGAAAATGCTTGTTGGGTTGCAGTTTCTTGGAACTCTAGGCCAATGTTATTACGTCACTATGAGTTTGACAGTTGTGCATTCGGCATGATAAACTGATCTTTTATTAGTGTATTCTAAATCTTCACCCCCCCTCTGCTCTGCAGGTGTCTCGTGAACCAGTCAGCAGCACCCTGAAGAGAAAACAGGAACAAGTGGCAGCAGCAGTGATCCAAAGAGCCTTCCGGAAACACCAGGTGCAAAATAGAGCTGATGAAACTCCAGACCAGGCTGTGGGAGAAACCACAGATGTGTTGGTGTCTTCCCATTGATCACTGGTTTCAGAATCTGGATATTTTTCACCTGAAGCATTTGTTCCCTCAGGGTTACTGTTCTGATTAGAATCCCCCTGATCCAGGTTCAGGTGATAATGTTATTAACAATGTGTGCAGGAAATTAAGTGACTCCACGTTCACAGAACCTTCTTGCATAATCTTGTTTCTGTATGTTGTAGACTAAAGAACTAATCAGCACAATAGTTAGCATTAGACTAACTCTCAGCTAACCTGAACTTCTCTCTTGAAATGTAGTAACCAGTCAGACATAAACCTGTTGTCTCCACAACCACTGGTCAAGAGGGGGTTTCTGTGGAGATATTTGTATTGATCCTAAAGAAACAAGAATAAACTGCAGTTTTATTTTGACATTAAAAAAGTCTATTAACCCTTCATCTTTACCGAATATACATTTCTCTAATTTTAATGCTGTTTAAAAAAATAGACATTAATAACATGAATATGAAAATTCTCATAGATTTTTTGTGTAAAGATTTTCACCCTTCATGTGTAGCCCCCAGGGTGCTGCTGCGGGCCAAAGTTACTAAAACTGTAATCTTTACAACATCTTTATTTTCCTCTTTCCTTACTATTCTGTGAGGTTTTATGTTATTTTATCAACAAACATCTAGATCAGTCATAATAAAATATTATTAAATCTCTATGACTTTGTGGTACTGCAGTAGCTTTGGCAGGAAGAAGGTTCGGGTTTGAATCCCGGCCTTGGAGTTTTCATGCTCTCACCATGCATGTTTCTGTTCTCTACAGGTACTCTTAGGTAAACCGATCTCCCTAAGTAGAGGGAGACCATTAAGTAATTGTATGCAAGAACTGCAAAACAAGAACAGTTCTACCTGAGTGGTTTAAACGACACGGAAAGTTCTGCTTATGAAGAACCACTTTGGTTTCTTTTTTCCTGTTTGGTTTATATGTATGATTGTTTTCTATATCATGTTTTATTATTTTGAAATATCATTTAAGTTCATAGTTTTTATATGTACTTTGTATAAAAGCCCATCTCGGGACAAGTGCTGAACATTTGCACTATAAACACCATGACACATGCATAGGACTTCTTCTTTATTCAGTTTGTCTATGTTGTGTCTCTGTCCCTGTGAAAAGAAACTTTATAAATAAAAAGATTTAATAAAAACATACTGAAAATTCATACTGTAATATGCGTGCACTAATACTTACACATCTTAAAGTATGTTTAATAGTTTACCCTATGTCTCTGTGTTGCCTTGTGGTTGATTGTTAACCTATGCAGGCTGTACATCACCCCTTGCGCAGTAATGATAAGAGCTGTAAATAGTTAATGGATGTGTTAATGGAGTCAAAATCTTTTAAGTTGTAGCATTTCTGGTCTAAATTTAGCTTTCAGTTTGTTGTTAATAACAGATAATGTGGAAAATGAGCTACAGATATTAATAAATGTAAATCCCTTTATTGTCTCACAATTGGGAAATTCGTTCTCTGTTTGACCCCTTGGGGAGCAGTGGGATGCCATTGTGTGGGGTTGAGGTGGGCTGTGGGGATCGAACTGGGTACTTGCAACCTTACCAGAGCACGAGCAAGCTTCTCTAACCAGTTGGCTAACCCTCCCCCATTGTTTAGTTCCATTGGTTGAGATATAAAAGCTAATGTCTATTCCATGTTTAAAGGAGAAAAATCTTCAGTCTAACATTAACCAAAATTGTTTATTATTTGTAAGCTGGGATAAAAGTAACATTCCCTTTAAACAATTGCTCCTTTCCATGAACAGCATCTTAGTCAAGTTTTTCTTTTTAAACCTTAAGGTCATGGTCCAGAACTACTTCCTTGCTACAGTATGTATAGCCTGTGTTTTCTACTTGACTGCTGAATCAATCTTACCAATGTGCATGTTTTCTAAACAAAAAAAAACTCAACCCTGATTCTGACATTTTGAATTGAAAAAGCTTCATGGATGGGAAGCAAAGCATCTTTAAACTTGGAAACAAAGTCCAGTGGATTGTTTTTTTTTTTTTACTTTTTTGGAATGACTTTGACTTGGATGAATGAGAATCTTCATCAGCAATCATGTAGTAGTTCTTAGGGTCTCCAAAACAGTGCAGCATTTTATGTTTGAAAAAGAGAAATTATGGGTGTATCCAAATTCATTGGGCTGAACCCTGCAGAGACCGCATTTGTGGACCAATGACAATGTGCCCACAGGCGGTCCCAATCGATGAATCCTCTGAGCACTTTCTAATCCATCCAACAAATGCTTACTCTCTTCGGCTGATTTAAAGGATGCATCTGGAGTACCTTTTGTGGATTTTTCTTTATCAAAGACAGAGGGAATACCACTCAGTAAAATAAAGAAAGATGGATTTGTTTGTCCTTACAAATGTATTCAAATGTATAAATAAAGCATTTGAAGACTCTGTCTCCGATTGCAGAGTGAAAACAGGCTCCCAGGGGGGAGGGTTTCACAAACATTTATACATCCCAGTGGGCACAATAAAAAAGGGAGGTGTATTCTAGAAAAACCACAACTCCATCTCATTCGGTCTTATCAGATTTTTGAAGAAGCAAAGCTTACCTATGAATCACTCTGTATCTACTGTTCTTCGCAGGAACAGAACTCCAATGCCAGAGAAAGAGGCTGACCAGTACAAAGTAGGACCTTGTGACCTAGGCATGCATTTAGAGCACGAATGCATATGGTCTGGAGAATGCATCTCTTCATGGACAATGTATGATCATTGTTACACATCAAAGTACAGTGCACATGCACTTAAACAAATTATTTAATACCTTTATCCTTTAATTGGTAAATCTGGGTAAAAATTAGAGTTAAGTTTCAAAACAATATCATTTTATTTAAAACCCACTTATAAACCATTATGGGATTTGTTGTCACACCCGCTGTCGCTACCCGACATCAGCTACAAATAACAAAAATGCCGCATGCATCACGCAGGGAGGCAGAGTCATGTGACCAACAGGGACTGAAAAGCAGTGATAGAACAGTAAATGAACTGAGTTCACTATATACTATATATTTCCCACTATATATAGTGATTGTGGCATTCAGGGGTTAGGGCAGACATTAGGACACAGCCTGAGACAACTAATTTTCATATAAATATGAATTAATTTGTTATTTTTACCTAACTCTGTGTAACATGTTGTGTTGGCCATTGTGTGTGTTTAAACTAATGACGGAAGTCAAAATGATAAAAAAACAAAACAAAAAAAAATAGATCAAACCACTGTTTATGCATAAAAGTCAAAAGTCAACCAGTTCAACATAATAATAATAATTGAACATCTTGGATTTCACAAT
>NW_015150841.1:741578-741919 GCF_000732505.1 Cyprinodon variegatus
CAAAAGGGGGTTAAGGGTCTTGCTCAGGAACCCAGAGTGGAGGCTGTAGGGATCGAACCGGATACTTGCAACCTTCTCAGAGCACCAGCGCACTCTCCAACCTTTAGGCCAACACTCGCCTAACATGATGGTGTTAAACAGCTGTTTTATGTAAAAAAATGTTCTTATGAAATTCTAAAAAGGAAGTTCTAGAAAGAAAAAACGAATCTGAAAGTTTAACAGACTTTAAAATACCATACTTTTATTGAAATAATGAAATATACACTTTAGGGTCTTTAATAGTAGGAGTCCATGATGCGCCTCATGCTCATGAACCTCATGTTGCTCATGCCCATGTTCAT
>NW_015150841.1:742619-753288 GCF_000732505.1 Cyprinodon variegatus
CTCATTCCCATCATGCTCATGTAGTCGGCGTACTCCCCCCTCTTCATGAAGTACTGGTTACCCATGTAGTTGGTGCGATCGTAGACCATGACACAGCCTCTCTCGACCCTGCAGGAATGACACCTGCTCAGGAAGGAGGACATGTCAGCACAGTCGCTGTCACACTGGTAGGAACGTCCCTGGAAGTTCCTGTCCTCATAGAAGATGATCTGAAAGAGGGAAACATTCTAAATATTAGAACATGTTGTAGATTACTTTGTTTATTGGTTATACTGTCAAATGGGCACATTTTCTGTTTATCACCTAATTAGTTTTCAGAAAAAACCCACAAATAAAATAAAGGTTTGTTAAACATTTTTAGAACAGCTTAGAGGGATGCTATATGTCTTAAAATTGTTAAAGTTGCAGATATATGTGCATTAGATGGGAGGGGTGCCCAATCCTACCTTGCTCATCATGTTCATGTTGCTGGACTTCATTTTGTCGGTCAGAATGTTGAGCTGTTTGCTGCTGGAGGTCCTGCACTGGGTGATAATGCTACCTGTGGAGCGAGCGGCAGCGGCTCTTTATAGCACCTGAGCAGCTGAAGCCTTTTGTTCTAACAGCCTGAGCCAGCAGTGTATAAAAAAAGAGATGCTCAGCATTCGGCATTTCTCTTAGAAAATACAACAAAAAGGCCATGAACAACAGCTGTGTGTTTCCTTCGCTCAATTGTGGGAAAAAAAAACTTTCTAGAACAAACATCTGGAGAAAAAAACCAATGAAATTATTACACATATTCTATTGTTTGTCCGTAAAGCCACTTTTAGTAAAGGAAGAAAAATGAATCAGTGAGTCTTCACTTTGTTATGTGTTTAGCTCAAGACACAAACATGTTATAATTCCACATAATTTGTATATAAATTCAATATTCTTGGGGTATTTTTAACAAAAGAGGCCATGTAAACCCACTAGCCACCCCCCACCCCACCCCCACAAGGAATCTGCCCCTTGTGTTCTCAACTACCTTGGAAATCTTAGCATGAAAAAAATACAGTTTATAGTAGAAGATTTTCCAAAAACAAAGAGAAAAACAAAGATGTACACATTAACATGTGCCGCAAAGTTTTTGAAAAGTAATAATGTTTTTTTATGTTTAACTATGTCAGTTGGGCTGTGCCTATACGTTACCCAAAGAATTAGGAGAAACTGTAAGTAAGTAGTGGATATGAAGGTTGTGAAGTCCCTATGCTATATGAACTATTGATAGAACAAATTCAGATCCATTTCCCTACCTTCTGTCATCATTATTTGGACAGCAGCACTAGACCATCAGTGGTCGCGAAGATAATGACAAATTTTGACGTACATTCACTTTGCTTAATTGTCTTTACTGATCTTCTATTTGGATTGAGCTTTGGACAAGTACCTTGATCTGAGGTGAAAGGTCTGCCCTACAATATTCAATTAAATTCAGTTTATTTATATAGCAACAATTCACCACATGTCCTCTCAAGGCCCTTTACAGAGCCCATTCAATCAGATCATACAGTCTGACTTGTAAAAAGTTTTCTAAGAAAAACCAGCTGATTCTATCGAGTCATTCACTTCATAGGACATGCTCCTCGTAATACCAAGATGGTCCCCACACCGAAAGAATTAAGGGGCATTACTATGCTTAACTGGGTTTATGTCAAGGACGTTTTGAAAAAGTTCTTATTTTGCGCAGCGTTGTACAACACAAACAAACAGATTAGATGAGCTTACGATGCAAGCATTTATCACAGCCAAATCTGACAGTTGATCAGTCCTAATTAGGCTTAACTCTGGGTTCTTAATATTTCTATGTGCTGGTCAGTCAATCAGAAGCAGACATGGGGTAAAGCAATTGATAAAGCACGTTTAAACGCTATTTTTAACATTCTAAGTTTTTTTTGTTTTTTGTTTTTTTAGTAATAATGATCTAGGCAATGATAACAAAATGAAGAATTAAACACAATCATTGCTATATGTTTTATACCAATATATATCTTCCCTTTTTATAAGATAGAATTTTCCAGATGCATTAAGTGTCAATAATAATAATTCTAACTAAACCCAATGTGAAAGTATAACTTCGCTCATGACAAGTCTTAGAAACATCCACCAAATAGGGCAATGTTGAAAAACACTGAGGGGCATGCCCAAGTTGACTCAGAATCGCGAATCCAAAAAGACAGATTCCTGGTCCTCTCTGCCAGAGCTGAGCTTAACAGAAAGGCTTTACTAATTCTTGGACACTTTAGACCATAGAAAATAACTGGATACTTACTTTGGCTAGTAATGACTTACTTTTACAGCAATAACTGTGTTACTAACGCAGTTGTTTTTTTGTTTTGTTTTTTGAGAAGTAACTAGTAACAATAATGATTTTTTTTTTTAAGTAACTTGCCCAAGACTGACCGTCAGACAGACAATCTTTCATTTCTGCCAGGAATCCATCCAGAGAAAAATGTCCTGTCAGGACAGTAGGGTTCCCCCTTATCCTGTCTTCCCGTCGAGAGAATTTGATCAATTGCACTGAGGGACCAGCTGACCAGATCCATAATTTATAGTTTAGTAAACAGGCTTCAAAAAGAAGACATAACACAAAGCTTAGAAAAAAAGGAGTTCTCCATCAAGAGCAAGTAAAAAAAAAAAAAAAACATTAATCTAGAAAAACTATTAATTAATGCTTTAATTTCCAAGTGTACAGGGGCCAATTTCTAAGTGAGATGGTGTCATGGTGTGTTCCCTTCAAACTAGGAAGTCAGAATAAAATATAGAACACTGTTTTTAGACATTTACCTTATAACAGTGGCTGCAGTGACCACATGCAAATAAATAAATACCTTTATTTCAGACAATCCAATGAAATTACAAATTTAACACATGTAAAGCATTACACATATAACATATAATCATACCCTTTCTCCTTTTATTTGGTCCTTAACACCAATAATCTCCCCAATTCCTACTTAACTTATGAGTCCATACTACTGTAAGAGTCCATTAAGTGTGCAAATGAATTAGTTTATATTTATTAGATCAGAGAATTTTAGCAAGCAGGAATGAATGTTTAATGAATTAATATGTTCCATTTAGCCAGCCATATGAATGACCCTGATGACTATTTTCTGTTTTGTGCATGGTGGTTTGAGTGTTCCCTCATAAACAATAGGCTAGGTATGGTAATTCAGAACATTTTTTAATGTACTAAAAATTTCCATGCTTATACTTCATACTGAACATGAGATGAGGTTTTCGGCAGATCATGCAGTCAAAAATCACACTTGTCCCACGTTTACCCCATCTATTTTGATTTTCCTATCTACATTTCCTTTTTCATTACTTAGTAAAATTAACTTTTTTTTCAGACTTTTTTTGTTTTTTTTTTTTTGTTTTTTTTTAGCTCATTCATACCTCATTCTTTTCTAGTATGATATCATATAATCGCTGCTGTAGGCACCTATTCATGCAGAAAATATTTTTCAGCATCTGGAAACAAAACAAACTTAAATACTTTTTAGACTTTACATATTTCAATAATTTAGTGAATAAACAGTGTCTGTTCAAATACTGACCCCTGGGGGACACCACAAGCAATGTCCAAGCATGATAGCTGATGGCTTTCACAATGACACAAAGGACCAGGCTAAGTCAGGCCTGGTTTTATCTCTTCTCCTGAATTTCTTAATTTTCAGGATGCCAGAAAGATAATGATAAAAATACTTTTTCATTTATTTTATGCAGCACAAAATTATCTGGTCCTGTAATGTTTGAAGTAAGTATAGATCTTTATTACATTTTAAGAATTACTGTGAAAGAACTATTAGTTTTACTCCCGTGATTTGCTAATTATGTTTTGAAATGTTTCTGCAGTTGTATATTTAGACAGTACAGGATATTTTTTGATGATCTGCTTTGACTGAACAGCTATGTTTAAAAAAAATAGGTTGGCAGGTGTTTCTGAATAAATCATGTTTGTTATATCGACCCCTTCTTGGCTAAATCATGTTAAGTACACATATTAAAGAAAAACAGACACATTTTTAAAGAAACTAACAGATCTTTAATGTTTCTCAGCTTTGTTTTGTGAATTTTTTCAGTAGTAGGAGTCCATGATGCGCCTCATGCTCATGAACCTCATGTTGCTCATGCCCATGTTCATGAAGTTCCTGTACTCTCCAGGCCTCATGTACATCATCCTGCCTCTATAGTGGGGGTGCTCGTACATCAGCCAGTGTCCATCCATCACGTGACAGGACATGCAGCTGGACATGCGGTAACGATCCATGATGTTGTCACAGTCGTCCATCAGCTCATACATCTGGCCTCCAAAGTTCTCTCTCTCATAGATCCTCATCCTGTAGGAGCCACGGTACTAGAAGATACAGATAATAATCTATCAGTTTATGTTTGTACAGTGTTCAGTTAAAGATCAGGAAGTTGTCTAATTCTAACCAAAATCGCTTTAATATGAGATTAGTCCAATTCATTAGTTTGAGGATAGTGTATGTTGGTAAAATGCATGGTTACCATAGGGATCATACGGCAGGACCTGATGCCATCGCTCATTCCCATCATGCTCATGTAGTCGGCATACTCTCCCCTCCTCATGAAGAACTGGTTACCCATGTAGTTGGTGCGATCATAGACCATGACACAGCCTCTCTCCACTCTGCAGGAGTGACACCTGCTCAGGTAGGTGGACAAATCGGCACAGTCACTGCTGCAGTCATAGGAACGTCCCTGGAAGTTCCTGTCCTCGTAGAAGGTGATCTGAGCAGAAATTAGGCAAAGTTAAGGTTGTCTAAACTTAAGATGTCGCTCCAATTTACTGAAATGAAATTGTTTCTGCTGACTTTATGTAATGCAGTTTCTGGACAAAAAGATTCGACTGTGTATATAGTTTAGCTCTTTCTATAGGGAAAATAACGACTTTATCCTGAGAAACACAGGAAATGTGTCATAATAAATTTTGTCAATAACAAATCTTGGGAAACAATCTTTAAAACTATTGATTGGAATATTGTAATACAAACTACTGACACAAATCTGGCTTAATGGTTTTGCTCAACCAGATTTTTTGGTACAGAGACACTGGTCTGTATTTTTTCACATTTAAGATTTTAGAAAACATTCAAAGGTCACTCAATCGCTCTGTTAACAATATTTTTGGACTGATCTAGAATCATTGGTGCTCTTATCAACCCTAAAACCTAAAAAATTACTAGGGCTGACACCTGTGTGGACTTACCCTGCTCATCATGTTCATGTCTGTGGGGGCCATGTTGTCGGTGTGCAGCTGGAGGAGGCTCAATGCAGTCATACCTGTGAGTTACCAGCTTTTATACACCTGAGTGAGGTTGATGGCTTTGTTTATTATAGTGCAGACTCAGCCTATGGTTGTATGACACATACACAAAGCCTCTTTGAAAGGGTTAACAATGAGGATAGGAGGCTTTCAGCACCTGCTTTCATCCACACCAGCAGCTTGTTAACCTGTTCAGTGACAAAACAAGTAAAATTTTTCCTATCCTCAAGCTAGCTGCTAACACTGAGAAAATCATGGAAGGTTTTACAACATCATCGGCGAAAGTACTCATCTCCCACTGGATGCATAGTTATCAGTATAAAGACAAAAAATAGTGCCAGTTTCTAGAGAACCAACTTGTTCTCTTTTTAGTCAGGAACAACAGACCACAGACAAGAAACATCAGCTCAATCCTAATTGAAACCAATGAAAGTAATAAAGATATCCATTTCAGTGCCATGTTCTGTTCTTAAGGGAACCTTAAGTCCATAAAACGATCTTCTGCTGGGCATGTTTCTCTCTGAATGCCACATCCTCAAAAGTCCCTCATAGTCAGTTTTTGTTTTGTATTGCGGTATTGTTTGTGCCTTTCATGGTTTGTGATTGTTGAAATCCTTCAATAATTGATTGTATTGAACCTCCCTCCCCTACTTAGCCTTTAGCTCATTTATGACCTCCTTTGTGAGGATGATGTAATCATATACAGACCACTACTGTAAAACATCCAGATGGCTTCTGTATTATTTCCAGAGTGCCAACTTACAACCTCAACATTGAGCTTTTAAAGGCCTCCAGATGGGGCTCCTATAAAACTTATAGAAAGTGCAATACCCGTATTGGACTCATTTTGTGACTTATATCCTCCAGAGGGGTGTCTGTATGAGAAGGCTCCTTTTGTAACAACCTGCTTCTCACCTGCACAACAACCAGTGACGTCTTCTTGTCAACTCTTCAGCCCTTAATGCTAGGTACACACTGCAATTCTTTGGCTGTCACAGACAAAATACCACAGCTGTTTAGAAACTGTTTAGAAATCTTTGGTCATGAGGCTAAATATCCTGTCTTATGTCGCAAAGAGAGTTAGATGCAAGCACAGCCGTTCCTAGGGTCTTGCGACTCAAAGATAACCTACATAGGAAGAACAGTTTAGTTTGTGCCTTCAACTTGTTTGCCCATAGGAAGACGTTACTTGGATATAACCTAACCGAATATCTTCAGAACAGCTCAAAATGACAAAAAAATCATATGAGTCAGTAGAACATGATGTAATAACGTAAAATCAAGGGCCCAATGTAAAAAAAAACGGCGTTTCACTTTAATGCATTTTCACTTGATAAACAAAGAGTGAGTTCTTTTGGCAACAATATATGTCTCCATGCATTGCTTGGGGCATAGGATGCCATTGTGAAGCAATGCTATGCATTGCTATGGCAGGCACCAATACAAAATGTAAGAGGTGCCTGTCACATTACACACTAACACACACACCCCACTTCTCCGTCTTTCAACCTCTATCTGCCTTCCTCAGGATGATCCAGCATGCACTCCCTCGAGTGTGCGCAACTGTTTGAGCTGGACCATGTTTTTACATGTCTTGTGCTAAAGATGGATTCTTATAAAAGGAAGCTGTAAGAAGCTCATGACAGAAAACAAAAGAGGGAGAAAGAAAAAGATGTTGTGAAAGGCAACTTCTATGGGTGGCTGAAAGGTGACTTGAACTTCTGTTTGAAGCCTTAATCATTTTAAAGTTAGTTTAAACTACTACAAGTAAAAGTAGAATTTTTTTTTTTATTTAACTGTACAGGCAACTTGTCATAAAGTGGGGCAGATGGACCCAGTATTCAAGGTGAGACAGTCAGTAGGAAAGTTCAAAACGTTTATTAAAATAAAAACATAAACAGAAAGAACAGAAGGACGCTGCTGTGGATCTTCGACTCACGGCAGCTGCAGCAGGGGAAGGGCACAGCCCATTCACTGACACTCTCTGGAGGAAAGAAACACAGGTAAGTGACCGCAATCATCTGACAAGAGGTGATTATCAGAGTGAGCCACTTACCTGGTTTGACAGTTCAGTCCATCTTCTTTTAAAGAGGTGAGATCCAGCCGATGGGATGGCGCTGCCCAGAGTGTCCCAGATGCTGCAGCCTCAGAGAACATACAGGAGGCCAATCCAGGTGTGGGGAAAACAGCAGGCCGGAACAGTCCAGGAATCCAAGAGTTCACAGCTGATCCAAAGTTCCGACCCAAACAGGAACAGAGGGATCCAGACCTCCAGGAATCCAGGTGTATGAAATTAACAATTAAGGTGAAGCTATCAGACCAGATCATGACACAATTATTAAATTAACTAGATAGTGAACTTTGGGAATTACAGGTAGAAAGTCCTTAAATTTGCCAGTTGATTTTCGGATACAGAAATAACATCACTTATAATTATTTCATTCTAGATTCTTATTTATAAATTTTTTTATTTTTTTTTTTAAACCACTGCTCTTGTTAAAGATGTTATTTTAGGTACATCAAAGCATGTTTATTAACTACTGAGAAATCTATAGAGAGAGATTTGATTTTGTTCTTTATGCATGTTTCTATTTGTTCTAAACCAAAATCAGAGTTTTTTTCCTCCCCCTCCCCTTCCAACTGTCTGCATTCTAGATGAGGAGTAATTCGCAATCTGATCAGGCTAGGTCAACCTGGATTTTATCTTTTGTCCTGGATTTCTCAATCCTGCCTTTGTGAAACACCCCATGATGGTAGGAAGATAAACGCAAAATGACCAGGCACATTGTTTATGAAGTAACTTAAGATCTTTATTAAATGTTAAGAATTAATGTAAAGAAACAGTTATTTATACCTTGGTGGATATAAAACAGTGAAAAATGTTTTCTGATGACTGAACAGCTAGGTTTTTAAATCAAACTGGCATTTTTTTTCTGAATAAATCGTGATTGTTATTTTGACCCCTTTCTTGCTAAATTGGGCTTTGTGCAAACTTTGAAAAAAAAAGAGACAGATTTTGAGGGAAACATTTTATATAGTTGGAGTCCATGATGCGCCTCAGTTTGCACGTCTGTACTGTTGAACCTAATGTGACCCCATGTCCTATATTGAGATTCAAAGCCAGCTAATCTCTGTCTTGCATTTAAATAAAAGCAACAGGTAATTGTTGTTTTCACACTTCATTTGATGTGAAAAAGTAAACTAAAACAATAGAAAATTCAGAAAAAATACTTAGCATGCATAACATCAAACAAAGCTTTCCTTTTTTGAATAAGGGGTTTCAAATGCTTAATCTACTTTTAGCGACAGAATGTCTTTAAATCCATTAGATTTTTAATCATATTACCTCATAAAGCTGAAGAAATGGATATATGATGATATGATAAACCAGTGGAAGATTATGTATATATATATATATATATATATATATATATATATATATATATATATATATATATATATATATATATATATCTTGTCCTTTGATCAAATAATCCAGCTTTTTTTTTTTTATCAAACTGGCAGGATTTTGTTACTTTCAGAATCGGTTCTAGAAGTGAAACCCAATTGATTTTTTTTTTCACTCTTGCAGTTAAAACCATTTATTAAACTTAAATGCTCTGCAACTATTAAAGAAAATCAGACAGATTTTACACAAACAATTATTTATTGTTTCTTAGCTTTGCGTCTTAAAATGCTTCAGTAGTAGGAGTCCATGATGCGCCTCATGCTCATGAACCTCATGTTGCTCATGCCCATGTTCATGAAGTTCCTGTACTCTCCAGGCCTCATGTACATCATCCTGCCTCTATAGTGGGGGTGCTCGTACATCAGCCAGTGTCCATCCATCACGTGGCAGGACATGCAGCTGGACATGCGGTAACGATCCATGATGTTGTCACAGTCGTCCATCAGCTCATACATCTGGCCTCCAAAGTTCTCCCTCTCATAGATCCTCATCCTGTAGGAGCCACGGTACTAGAAGATACAGATAATTAATAAACCATCTGTTGATCTCTAGATCATATTCAAGTTTTTTAGAAAGTAGTACATATAAAGTACATTAAAACACTGGACCTATGGCACTTTCCTAGTCTAACCCAGTACTCAAAGTGATAGACTGAGTGATATTTTTCCTTACACTCACATACAAACAAGTCTTTGAGATATATATTACTATGCAGTCATTGCAATAGTGAAATTGCATTTTACCAAAGGACCTGTTGATACGTGATAGGATGACAGACGAAAACACAGTTGATGTCTTTGATGTACTATTAAGATGAGGGTTGTAATGTGGCAGAATTGTTTATCTGAGAATTATATATTACTACAGCAGTACAAATTGGCTTGTTAGCACGGAGATTATGTAATACTACAACACAACTGGTTAACATGGCGATTGTGAAGACTGTAGGTAGACTGTAGGATAGTGGTCTTACAATACAAAGGTTCAGGGTTCTTTTTTAGTTTATATGCCCCCTGCTTCCGGTCACATGCTTGTTGGCAAGGTACGAAATGCCAATCTACCTACCAATTTGCCTACTTACATATTAATGTGTCCATGTTAGAAAGTGTGATTTTGTGGCTAAAATTTCAAGGGCACATTTCTACACAAAGTGACTAGAAAGTTAATCTGTAGTCTATCTACTTGGCAAGAAATCTTAATACATTTAGTGTATGTATATTTAACTATGGCTGTAATGTGATTGTTTACCTTGGAGATGATGTGAGCTATAATATGTCTGATTGCCTGTGGGACAAATTAATGCTGTAATCTAACACCAATACAAATGGTGTAAACCATATTGCAACCATATTGCAACTTGATAGCAAAGGGATGATGTTGTGTTATAAGCTGACTTGTTACCATAGCAATAATGTATTGTTGTATTATAGGATTGGTTTTCCATGGAGATAGTGTAGTGCAGTAAAATGACGGGTTACCATGGGGATCATGCGGCAGGACCTGATACCATCACTCATTCCCATCATGCTCATGTAGTCGGCGTACTCCCCCCTCTTCATGAAGTACTGGTTACCCATGTAGTTGGTGCGATCGTAGACCATGACACAACCTCTCTCCACCCTGCAGGAGTGACACCTGCTCAGGTAGGTGGACAAATCGGCACAGTCACTGCTGCAGTCATAGGAACGTCCCTGGAAGTTCCTGTCCTCGTAGAAGATGATCTGAGAAAAAATTGGTTAATTGAAGGAAATATTAAGCTTCTTTGTATTTAGAGATCCTGCTGAGGTAAGCTGAAATCAAGAACATTTGCTTGGATGTAGGCTTGAGAAGACCAATCATACAGTGATATTTTATAGTTTTATGAGCTATTTGTATTTTTTAAAGCA
>NW_015150841.1:754681-766441 GCF_000732505.1 Cyprinodon variegatus
CTCCTCCTCCATCCACCTCACTGTACCCCCAGCTCGACTTGTCACCATGGGGAGCAGAGCCTTCAACTGCTCTGCTCCCCAGCTCTGGAACTCACTTCCTCCCGACCTCCGCAGTATTGACTCTCTCCCCTTATTCAAAGCCAGACTCAAAACCCATCTGTTCCAGCTCGCTTATCTGTGAATATACTGCTCTTTTCCCTATCCATGATTGGTTTTTGTTTTTTATGTTCCTGCATCTGTATTTTGTATTTTCATCTCTTTTTATTTATTTTTTTGTATTATTTGTAAAGTGACCTTGAGTGTCAAGAAAGGCGCTGTTAAATAAAATGTATTATTATTATTATTATTATTAGAACTGGAAGTTGTAGTTAATTAATAGGTCATTGAGAAAATCGAGGGTAAAACCAAATAAATGTTATTAGTTGAATTATTATTATTTGCTTACTTACTCAATAGGATTCTTGTTTTTTTACATCCAAGGTCGGACTCCTGGGCAGGCTGTTCAAAATCCAGTTATGTCCACCCATTTAGTTAATTAGACTATGGCCATCAGCAGCGTTATTAATCATTATACAAAGAAAACTGTTTCTGTTTATTTAAATGTTGCCAAGAGGAGGATGAGTCTGACCTGAGTGATAAATAATTTGCTGCACAATAAACACAAACTGCTACAGTTTAAAATAATGATGTCTTTTTTTCTAACAACCAAGGATTGTAGGAAACTTAACATCTATGTAAACACTACACACTACTGGAAAATAAACACGAGGTAGATCAAACGAATAATATGGAGAAAAAAAAGAAAAGAGGATCTAAGGCTACATTCACACTGCAGGCCTTGATGCTCAATTCCGATTTTTTTGTCATATCCGAATATTTTGCAATGCTGATCACATTTCAAAATATATGCAACTTAGATGTGATCTCCTGTGTGAACTGCATTCATACATTTTAAGTGTCTGACATGAGCAGTAGAGGACGCAATGACGTCACAAGCCAGTGTGCTCTGTGTTTACGGAAGTAAGCATGGATGGTAGTGCTGGAGAACATCTAGCGATCTTTCCCAAAATCAAAAACTCAATCTTTCCAAGATGTTAAACACAAATAGTGCTCTCTGCATCATTGTCCACCAATGTTGTTGTTTTTTTTTGCCACTTCTGCGTAGCAAGAAGCAGAAGAGTGACCTTTGTAGGGTATTAATGACATTCAAGACTGATAAATGGAACCTGGCCGTTCAGACAAAGGCCGCATTTGTAAAGATCAGACTTGTATCGGATTCAGGACCACATAGCCAAGCTGCCTGGGTTGCACTGGAAAAAATGGGATCTGTGTTGTTCAGATCCAGCTCGCATATGGGCAAAAAAATCGGATTTGGGTCACTTCAGGCTGCGCTGTGAACGTAGCCTAAAGAGACCTTTCAAATAATTTTTTAGGGAATGTCCAAGTTAAGTTTAACGTTTCAATGCATTCAGTAGTGTCTCTTCAAAATAGCAGCAGGTATATTGGAATAACAATAAATGCAGATGAACAGTGTTTCATTCTGTGTACAATGGGCAAAGGTGATGGGTCACAAATGCATTAAACAATACAGAATTGTACCACGATGGTTAGTTTAGATAACACTCAAGACAGAGCTAGAGGGTGGAACTTTGCTGAGACAAAAGAGTAATAAAACCACAGAATGGTTGCCCCCATGAAACTGAAGAAAATAACCCAATCTCAGCCAGTCAGATCTCCGAACACACATTTGTTACCGCTCTCATTTCAAGAAACCAGTGCTCCGTTTAGAACTCTTTTTAGATGGACCATCTGATGTGACCGAGGGGATCTTTTTGGCCCACGTATGGAAGAAACAGGATTTGATGGAGGATAAAAGGTTTATTAGAGCAGCAAGGTGAGTTACAAACACGCTTAATTGTTTCCCAAGAGCAGTGGAGGTGAGACAGCGTCTGAGGCTCAGACAGTCAGCTGAATCCAAGATGGTTTGATACTGAGAGGATGAATGACGCTTACTTGAGATCCATGGTAATTTGCTCGGGGTGGAGGGTGGCATCCAAGAGGGATTCGGGGAAAGAGAGCCAGATAAGGCTACTTTGTCTGGACCCAGTGAACACTTGGAGGATTGCTGTACAAAATTGCAAAAGAACAGCTCTGACATCCTTCTTATGGGACTCCAAATCCTGAGAGTAAATAATGATGTCATCCAGATAAAAAAAAAAGAAATGTCCCACCATGTCCCTGAGTACCTCATTGACCAAACGTTGGAAGACAGCTGGAGCCTTAGTGAGACCGAAAGGCATGACTAAATATTCATAATGACCTGTAGGAGTGTTAAATGCTGTCATCCACTCAGCTCTCATGAATATGTACCAAATGGTATGCATTAAGGAGATCCAGTTTAGTAAAGATCCTGGCTCCCTAAATCTGATCAAAAGCAGAGTTGATTAGAGGAATAGGGACACGGTTCTTAATCGTGATGTCATTGAGACCTATAACTTATACAGGGTCTTAGAGAACTGTCCTTCTTGCCCACAAAAAACAAACCCACACCAGCAGGAGAAGAGGAAGGGCAAATAATCCCTGCCTTCAGAGAATTTTAAATGTATTTCTGCATGGCCTGTGATTTAGAGGCCGATGAGGAATACAACCTCCCCCTAGGGGGCATAGTACCTAGCAGTAAATCAATCTGACAATCATAAAGTCTATGCGGAGGCAATGCAGTGGCCCTACTGTAACACAGTTGTTACTTGAAAGGTCTGAAAGCAGGTTTTGCCTTGGCAAAATTGTATGTATGGGAACTAAAATGTTGGGCCAGAATGTTCGGCTATGCACAAAAGAGGTAAAATGAATGAGACTCAAACGAAGGGGTAAAGTTGGAAATTGCCAGCTTCTAATTTTTATTATGTGTGTAAAGAAATCTGTAGAAAAAAACAAAAATAAAATATTTTCATGGAAGTTTGCTTTCTGTTTTTCCTGGTACCAAAGAATCCACAGTAATGGATGTCTAACAATCACAATGTTTACTTTCAATCCTTACCTAGGTGCAACGTTCTAATTATACAAATCAGGATTCGCTCCAAATTAAAAGACAGTTTCAATGGCAAAAATCAATTCAACAACACATACACTTAAAATGTGAAATGTGTCCAACCATGAAATCATTCAGAAAGCATGGTTCTTATCACACCAAGCCAACTTTTCTGCACTTCCATATATATATATATATATATATGGAATCCATAAAAAGTTGCTTCCAAGTGGATTGTCTAAAAATGCAGGGCAATGTGTGCATGTGTAATAGAGACTAAGATCCAACCAGTTCTAACCAGGTTATTTAAGGAAGTATTCCCTTTGATCTCGTCCTCCATTTTAGATGTGATTAATCTATCCCCATTAGTGTCATGAGCTGGCCTGTTTGCTCATCCTTAATTGGATATTTCTTTCACCTGCCGTTTTCCCTCCCTGCCTCAATTATAATTTATTCCACTCACCTGTTTCTTTTGGGTTATATTCTGTTCAGCCTGAGCATTCGGGGCCAGATCATTATTTGTCTTTTTGTTAGCCTGTCTGTTATTTTGATTCCTTGGTTCATGTTTTGGATCCTGCCAGCCAGTGGAAAGAGGTTTTTGTGTTTGTCTCGTCTCCTGATCATCCACTGTTCCTCCCCCGCGGAGTCCTCTGGGTTTTTGGCTCTATATGTGGGGAGGTTCAGTTTTTATTCCAATTGGCCTGGCTCCAGGGAGGAGACCAGTTTAAAGTTCCTGCATCAAGTTCTGGTTCCACGTCCTGTCTCAGCTACCCTCTTCCACTGAGCCTGCTCATCTGCACCTGATCCTGTCTGCTCCTGTGCGTGACCGTCTGGCCACGCTTCTCAACTCTGTCAGACTCTGAACCTGTCTGGGAGCTTGCTTTTGCCTGGAAGCCTGGATCCTGTCACCTGTCTGTTCCTGCCTGATCTGGATCCCGTCTGATCTGTCTGTTCCGGTCTGCCCTGTATCCCTGCCCTGGATCGGCTTCCTGCAACTCCTCCGGAGCTGCAGCACCGGGGACACTCTGGGTGACGCGAGCCACGTCAGCTGTCAGCCCATCGGCTGGATTGCACCCCCCTCAAGGGGTATGGACTGAACTGCTAACCCAGGTAAGTGACTCACTTAGATCATCATCTTCAGTCAGATGATTGTGGTCACTTACCTGTGTTTCTCCCACAGAGTGTCTGAGATTGGGCGGTGCCCCGCCCCCCTCCTGCAGAATCCGCGAGCCACAGCTCCACTTTAGTTTTGTTTATTATTAAATGTTTTTGAACCTTGAAGGAGGATGGCTTCGATAGATAGATAGATAGATAGATAGATAGATAGATAGATAGATAGATAGATAGATAGATAGATAGATAGATAGATAGATAGATAGATAGATAGATAGATAGATAGATAGATAGATTTACTAAAGCATATTTAGTTACTTTAGTAAATTATTTTCATATCTACATGGTAGGACAAAAAACACAATTGTTTTCAAAGAAACTAAATATAATTAGGTCAACTTTATTTTTATATAGTCTGCTGAGACTTCTGCTCCCGCGACAAGGTCCTAGTTTAATCGGAAGCTAACATCTGCTCATCTTAATGGGCAGAACCAAATCCTTTTGCATTACTGTACTGATGTGACCCCGTTTCCAATATTGAGATTCAAGGACAGCTAATCTCTGTCTTGTATTTACGTCAAGCAACAGGTTATTGTTGTATTCACAATGCATTTGATGCGAAAATTTTGAAACTGAAATAATAGAAAATCCAGAAAAAATACTTAGCAAACAAATTATATGTCTGCATAAGCTCAAACAAAGCTGTCCTTTTTTGAATAAGGGGTTTCAAATGCTTAATCTACTTTTAGCGCCAAACGTCCTTAAATAATATTAATAATAATATTACCTCATAACACTAAAAAAATATAGGATATCCATTTCAATTCTTTCAATTCAATTTGATTTCTAGAAACATACTCATTATCCTCTACAAAGGGATAGAAATGAACAAATGGCATTGGATGATGTTGTGCATTGATCTAACAGCCCAGCTTTTTTCACTCTTGCAGTTAAAACCATTTTTGAAAATTAAAGGATCTGCAACAATTGAAGAAAATCAGACAGATTTTACACAAACGATTCTTTAATGCTTCTCAGCTTTGTTTTGTGAATTTTTTCAGTAGTAAGAGTCCATGATGCGCCTCATGCTCATGAACCTCATGTTGCTCATGCCCATGTTCATGAAGTTCCTGTACTCTCCAGGCCTCATGTACATCATCCTGCCTCTATAGTGGGGGTGCTCGTACATCAGCCAGTGTCCATCCATCACGTGGCAGGACATGCAGCTGGACATGCGGTAACGATCCATGATGTTGTCACAGTCGTCCATCAGCTCATACATCTGGCCTCCAAAGTTCTCTCTCTCATAGATCCTCATCCTGTAGGAGCCACGGTACTAGAAGATACAGATAATAATAAATCAGTAAATCTCTGTATAGTATTCAGCTACACATCAGGTAGTAGCAGAGATTAAATAAAGAAATCATTGCACATATTGCACTTTACCAACTGAGTCCAATAGTCAGACTGCATTTAAACTATAGATCCAATTTGTGCCCATTCAGGATGGTGTAGTGCAGTAAAATGAATGGTTACCATAGGGATATAAAGTGAAATCTTGGATGTGTTAGTACTTTAACCTAATAAGCTGGTTACCACAGAGTAATGTTATAAGTAGCCCTTTACCATTGGCAGAATAAGGTGCTATAATGTGGCTGTTCACCCATGCACACGGCAATATTGTAACATATATGTCTCGTTACCATGAGGAAGATATGATGCTGTTCTATGAGTGGCTACTTACCATGGGGATCATGCGGCAGGACCTGATGCCATCGCTCATTCCCATCATGCTCATGTAGTCGGCGTACTCTCCCCTCCTCATGAAGTACTGGTTACCCATGTAGTTGGTGCGATCGTAGACCATGACACAGCCTCTCTCCACCCTGCAGGAGTGACACCTGCTCATGAAGGAGGACAGATCGGCACAGTCACTGCTGCAGTCATAGGAACGTCCCTGGAAGTTCCTGTCTTCATAGAAGATGATCTAGACAGAAACAGATAAATAATGGGAGAATTAGCCATCTTTATACTTTGAGGTCCTATTGAAGTTTGCTGTAATCAGTCTGTCTTATCTCGCTTCATATTCGGTCTTAGACAACGCCTGAGATTTTACCTGTTTGATATGCAAACTGATTACATTTTTTCAGTATCTTTTTTATATACAATCAGTAAATACATTTTACTGTGAATTCAGCCTTAATACGCAGGAACCAGGTGACATTTTTAACTGATCAAAAAAGTGCCATACAATTGAAATTTTACAATGAGACAGACATTAAACAGCCAACAATTACCCAAACAGTCTTAAAAAATACAATTCTTGATCTTAAAACGAATTCTACCGAGTTAATTGCTCTCTTACTGCTATGTCCTTCAGATTTGCTATATAACCATTCATTGGTTTTCTTCCAAATTATAACAAATTAAATTATATAATTAAATATATAATTAAATTATAGCAAATTATTTACAAATATCAACATTTCTAGATCTCTAGGTCTTTGTTTGTTCTTTATTGTTTTTTAAAGTGCATTTTTATAACTCATAAATGTCATAATTACTCTAAATTTATCTGGTGACAATTCTTTTAGGACTTGATTTTTGTAACATAATCCAACAAAATTGTTGCTTTGATCAGTAATGAAAGCAAGAAATGAGGTGTCAGGCCTGTCAGGACTTACCCTGCCCATCATGTTCATGTCAGTGGGGGCCATGTTGTCGGTGTGCAGCTGGAGGAGGCTCAGTGCAGTCATACCAGTGAGTTGCCAGCTTTTATACACCTGAGTGAGATTGATGGCTTTGTCTATGAGAGTGCAGACTCAGCCCATGGTTGTGCATCACACAAAGCTACTTTGAAATGGTTAACAATGATGTTGGGAGGCCTTCGGCAGCTGCTTTCATTCAAGATGTTTTTTTAACCTGCTCGCCAGCAAATCAGGTCAATGGTTTCCTACCTTCAAGCTGGAGGCTAACACTGAGAAACTTACAGAAGGTATGATGACATCATAGGTGAAATTCCCCTTTCACTGAAAACATAGAGAGTGGCCAGAAATAATAAAGACTACAAACACTACCGGTTTCTGGAGCACCAACATTATCTGAGTTCAATCAGGAACAACACATTTTACCAAATTTCCATTGAAACCACTAAGCCATCAACATGTCTCCCCTCTCATAATTATTAGGATACCTGATTTACATTATATCCTGTTCTCACTTGAACGTCCTGTTCATCTAAAGATATTTTCCCTATGAGGGAACATTATTCTTCCTAAAAAACAAAGTCATCATTAGTCCTTCACCTTTGCCTCCTGGGGGATCTGTTCATTTCTTTCTGGTTTCGGTATTCTTAACAATCTCTCCACCACAGGACACACCAAACATTAATTATTTTTAAGTCCAACAGAAGATATGGCTCAAAGCTAGGTAGAGCCCTGGTGTATTTTGGTGAGATGTATGCAAAAATATGAAGGGATTGTCAAGAGTAAGAAAGACACCAGATGTAAAACACATAATTTCTGGTCTTTAAAACACATTCCCACATGGATTCATACTCAATCAATGAAATATTTTACTGTGTACTTTATCCATGGTAGGACCTCAGGAGTACTGATTACAGATTAAGTTAAGCAGCAATCCTCTTTGATCTGGTCAGCTTATGTGTAGTGGGACCCCTACACACCCAGTGACAGAAAAAAATACATCGGAGCTTGTATAGTTGGTCACAAGCACTTTTTCCCAGCCTTTATATCAGTATTAGAACTTCCTATGCTTTTTCCTCTATTTAGTTCCTTTGTGACCTTGTTTGTAACCTGGGCAGTCTGTAGCACAATGTGACTTTGGTGGATGTATCAAGACTCAATCGGATTCAGGTCTGAGGAACAGGCAGGCTAGTCCATAGCTTCAATATGTATAATATGGATGTTAGGTCCCCCTGAAGGCGGCTGCGCCTCGGAACTTACCTACCGGTTCTTTACCTGGGAGCAAGTTATTTACTACTCTTAACTCAAACTGGGTAAAACCATATAAAAAAAGGACTATAAAACAGGAGTAAAAAGTAACAGCGTTTATTCCTGGTCAGGTCATTACAGGACAGTAATTTCCTCATGAGTCCATGTTTTGCATCAGATGGATGATCAGCTGTTCGTATCAGAAACTGACACGCCATCCATGCCTTGAACTTCATGCATCTTGCCTCTTTACCCTAGGATTACACATATCTCTCCTTTATCAGTCCGGCTCCAAGATGTGCCCATATCCTGTGTATTTTTAAAGACACGAAGGCTGTCCTGATTAGATGACCTCCGTACACACAGTGACATCCACCTTGTGAAGGAAGGCCTTCTACTCTGTCTAATCTGGCTAACAAAGTATTAATGCACATTATGTATAAAGAATAAACCTAACAAATACTTTCATTTCCATCAAACGCAGAAACATCTGACACACTCCAGCGACATAAGGTCTATAGCATTGTCCTGCATTAGGAGGAACCCAAGGCCAACAGCACCAGCATATGGTCTCATAAGGGGTCTGAGGATCTCATCTCAGTACCTTATTGCAGTCAACCTACCTCTGGTGAGCAAATGGAGGTCTGTGCAGCCCTCCAAAGAAATTCCACCCCACACCATTACTGACCCACTGCCAAACTGGTCATGCTGAATGATGTTGCAGGCAGCACATCGCTCTTCACTGTGTCTCCAGAAGTCACATCATCACATGTACTTAGTGTTAACCTGCTTTCATCTTTGAAGGGCACTGGGAACCAGTGGTGAATTTGCCAATCCTGGTGATCTGTGGCAAATGCTAAGCATCCTGCACAACCCCCATCTGTATACGTCAGGCCCCAAGAACATCCTTATAGAGTCGGTTGGCCGGCTTAAGGTCATTTTGCAGGGCTCTGGCAGTGCTCCTTCTGTTCCTCCTTGCATAAAGGCGGAGGTAGTGGTCATGCTGTTGGGTTTGCTGCCCTCCTATGACCTTTTCCACGTCTCCTGGTGTACTGGCCTGTCTCCTGGTAGTGTGTCCATACACTGAACACTACGCTGACAGACACAGCAAACCTTTTTGCCACAGCTTGCATTGATGTGCCATCCTGGATTAGCTGAGCCACTTGTTCGGGTTGTAGAGTCTGTCTCATGCTACCACGATTGTGAAAGCACCACCAACATTCAAAAAAGACCAAAACATCAGCCGAATAACATAGGTACTGAGAAGTGGTCTGTGCTCACCAACTGCAGACCCACTCCTTTATTGAGTGAGTCTTGCTAATTGACAATAATTTTCACCTATTTCCTATACTATTTGCACAACAGAATGTGAAATTGATTTTCAATCAGTGTTGCCTCCTAAATAGACTGTTTGATTTTACAGGAGCTTGATTTGATTGAAGTTATATTGTGTTGTTTATGTGTTCCCTTTATTTTTTTCAGCAGTGTACACACCACTGCTTGCACCATTGGGAGACTCTATTCTTCTTGGTTAAAACTTCACTATAAATATATATATATTTCATCTTACTTTAGGATTGTAAATGTCCAGGGTTTAGGGTAGGGAGTCAGTGGGAATCCTACTGCTGCTACTCGGCCCTGGTTTGTCCTTATGGAGGAGGTGTTAGGACAGAGATCTTTAATGACGCCTGCTATCCTAAGTGTCTTACTCCCTGAGGACACTCAATGCCAAATGGAGTGGTAGCGAACTAGAAGGAAAATGGAAAGAGTGGAAGGGGCCAGAAAAGGAAAAACGACAGGAAGGAGGAACTCATTAATTTGTAGGACAAAAGGAAGGACATGACATTTCAGAAAGGAGAAAACTGAGAATGGACAAACAAAAAACATTTGAAGATGGTAAAGTAAATGATAATTAATTAGCTGTTTAGACTAAACCTTTGTAGACTTTATTATTACAGTTAAAACAATTGGAATTCTTTGACTCTTGGCACGGGACAATACTATTGCTAGCCTTCCAGCCGCCTCTCTAGCCTGGGCCTGGCCCTGCACTGCCTGGCTGCTAGCTGCTCCTCCATCCTGGGCCTGCACTACCTGGCTGCTAGCCGCTCCTCCATCCTGGGCCTGCACTACCTGGCTGCTAGCTGCTCCTCCATCCTGAGCCTGCACTGCCCACACTGCTTGGCTGCTAACTGATCCTCCATCCTGAGCCTCTGCTGCGCCTTTGCTCCTGCTGCATCTACAAAGTATTACATCTACATCTCTCTCTCTCTCAGTCCAATTTATTTACAATGCTCCTGCTAGTTTTGTTATGGTTTTTGTCCCTTCCTGGTACTTTGGAGTACACAGTGAAGCATGATTGCATACAACATGATCCACTAAATATCCTGCTATATTCTGTATACAGAGAGGCTTTTTTCTATAAGGAAGAATCTCTTCTCATGCTTGAACAAACTTACCTCTTCCAGCTACAAAAACATCAAGACCAATATACTACCAACAGGGTTATTTTAGCGTCCCCTCCCAAAGGTACCAAATCTGCTATCTGGAAGCGCTGGCACAATTTAAAATGTGTCATTCTGCTGCTCCTTTTTTTATCAGGCAATGTGCAACCAAATCCTGGTCCCATTCATAATATCACACCCGAAGCCTTTAAATGTAGATCAGGATTGGGCCTTATTCACTTCAATGTAAGAAGTCTACTGCCTAAATTGGACTTGATAAAACTGTGGTTACTCACAACGGATCCTGACGTTTTGGTTTTAAACATGGCTCAAACGAGTATATCAGGAAGTCCTTGAAAAAAAAAACCTTGCCCCAAACAATGTCACAGGCTATGATCTCAGTCATTCTTAAGAAAAATAAAGATCCACTTAAATGTGAATCATATCGCCCAGTGAGTCTACTAGGATGTGATTATAAGATATTGACTAAAGTACTAGCAGCGAGGATTGAGCCTGTTATAGGTAAGATAATACATCCCGACCAGACAGGATTTGTTGCTGGTAGACAACTTTCTAGTAATCTCCGTCGACTCTTCAACGTGATATACACTGGGGAAGGTAACATCTATCCTGTAATTGTAATATCCTTGGATGCCCATAAAGCTTTTGACAGAATAGAGTATCCTTATTTATTTATGATCTTGGAGAGATTTGGATTCGGTCCAAAATTTTGCGCATGGATTGAATTACTATACGCAAATCCTCAAGCGATGGTAAGAACGAATATTTGACCCATTCCCTCTGTTTCGCGGAACAAGACAAGGGTGTCCTTTGTCGCCCCTGCTCTTTGATCTGGCAATCGAGCCCCTGGCAATAAAGCTGAGAAATGCTGCTGAGCTCGGCGGAATACACAGAGGGATACAAAACCATAAACTCTCGCTGTACGCTGACGATCTGCTTCTTTTTCTGTCAAATCCTGTCACAAGCATTCCAGTGACTCTCGGTATTGTTGAAGACTTTGGGGGGGATTCGGGTTATAAAATTAATCTAGACAAAAGCATTTTGTTTCCAATTAATGAACAGGCGAGGAAATTATCATTCCAGGCCTATCCTTTTACAACAAAGAAAGACAAATTTCAATATCTAGGTGTTACGGTAACAAGCAAATATAAAGATCTATTTAACCCATTTAGGCCTAAAACGCCTGGAAAAAACACCTTATAAA
>NW_015150841.1:770290-779549 GCF_000732505.1 Cyprinodon variegatus
TTGTGAACTGTATGCTCTGGTTTCATGGCCCTCTCTAAGCCTCAGAAGACAACATCATTGGCTTACTTTTATTTACAAGGCCATCCTGGGTAAACTCCCTCCATACCTGTGTCACCTCATGTCTGTAGATAACAGTGGTTACAACTCACGCTCTTCAAGTCGTGTTCTTTTCACTATTCCCAGGATCAACACAGACCTTGGCAAACATCATTTTCCTATGCAGCACCATGGTCGTGGCACAGTATTCAAAACTCCCTGCAATTACGGACTCTTGTTCCGCTACACCATTTTAAATCACTATTGAAAACAGCTTGCACAGAGAATTGTAACTGTTATTCCAAAGTCTAGTTTTAGTTGATTTTATTATGTTGTTTTTATCTGTTTTTATATGTCTTATTGTACTGCTGCCTCTTGGCCAGGTCCCCCTCGAAAAAGAGATTTTATCTCAAGGGACTTCCTGGTAAAATAAAGGTAAAAAAAAAAAAATAAAAAATAAATAAAAAGATGAAATGATGTGATAGGGATAACATTACTAATAATATTTCATAGTAATCGCTATAATAAATATTATCATAATGATATTAACAACAATCATCATCATCTAAACAAGCCAAGACCCTCGAAGGCTGTATGAGCATTGAACTAAATCCCTACCCCTCTAGACAGTTGAAATCTAATGCATGTTGTTGTCTTTTTTTAGTTAAGTAGTTAGTTTGTTTGTTTGTTTTGTGTTGTTATCAACTAAATTGGTGAGATACAATTTAAAGTGGATCCTGTGTGCACTGTGTGTTCTGCTGTGGGTACAGAATGAAGGCAGGATTACTTGTTCAGAACACCTAGTAACCTTGATACTATCTTCACTATATTTCAGTGTGGGGGACTTTTTGTTGTTATTTTTATTATTTTTTTTTTTACTAATCTTTTTTAACTTAGTTTAATTTTCATATGTGCATACTAATGTGATGTATTAAAATGGGCATGGCACTGTCTGTAATATAATAAATAGATTAATGATATCACAAATGATAAGATAATTACCATTATCATCATCATCATCATTGTCGTCACAGTGTGGGAGATTTTTCTCTTTATTTTCTTTTTTTATTATTATTTTTTGTTTCTCTCTATAATCCTCTAGATGGTGTGAGTTTTAAGTTTTTTTCCTGTCTCCTGAGAGTGTTCTGGATGTGTTTTCTTTCCCTTAAAACCGTCACACTTTTTTTTTTATGTGTTTGATTTATAGGAATAATAAATGTATTCTCTGACATCAAACAACAAGCACATCAAAACAAAAAAAAGACATTGGCACCGCTGTTATTAGGGTAAATGAACTGACCAATCAACATGTGTAACAATAGCAATCATAAGTACTTTAATTTTAACTGTATCAACATTAATACTAATATTAATACTTATAGCAATAATTATAAAATTTCTCATAAGTGCTGGTAAAGATTCTCAGTCATCACAGTCATAGTCATTCTAAAAAAGTTACAAAATAAACCACTGGACTATGTTTTCAAGTTTAAAGATGTTTCACTTCCCATCCAGAAATGTCGTGGGTGATGTTTATAAGCCTGGAACTCAACATTAGCGAAACATCTTCAAACTTTTAAAATAAAGTCCAGTGGTTTCCTCTTTATTACCCTTATTATACCAAAAAGAACTCTGATAATGAGAAGGTTAGACATAATAAAAGGAAGTGATATTGTAACATTAACATTATAAATTGTATTATCCATGTTAGATAATGTTGTTGAAATGTGCAAGACTTTAGACTTGGGTTTTTCATTTAGGATGAAATATTTTAAGAATAAATCACAGGTGTAATTTCAATATGTGTAGTCATTTACAGCAAAAGCTTTTTTCAGTAGCATGACTGATATGTAACAAGCTTTCTGATGGATTAAACAGTATGCTTACTGAATGGTAACGCAGTTAGTATCACTTTTGTCTTGCAAAAATTCTGTATGGAATCTGCATGTTTTCCCTGTGCATATGTGGTCTTGTGCCATAAGCAATGACAGTAATTTTAGACACTGGAACCAATGTCCATTAACCATGTACATTAGGTGATGGTGCAGTTAGCATTGTGACAGGCCATATGGCATGCATGCAATCATTAGTGCTACTGAAAGGGGATTGTCAGCATCCATCTTCGTCTGCGAATCCTACTTTCATTTGAGTGATGTGAAATCTGTAAATGGTTTTGCACTGTATTAGTTGTAAATTTGTTTCGCTGGCCATGGAAAACATTTTTAACAGATAATAATTAATACATCGGGGTTTACAAAAGGTGGCAGAATTACCGGGTGGAGCTTTGCATGGCTTGGGTTTAAATGATCAAAATCTGGTTATCCAACATTGGTAATAACTAAAGCAGTTCAGTTCCATTGTAAATTTGACATTGTATAACAATGGAAGACAGAGAGACAGATTTTAAAGAAAAAACTGTTTTTTAATTTTTTTTGGCTTTGAGTCCTAATTTTTTCCAGTAGTAGGAGTCCATGATGCGCCTCATGCTCATGAACCTCATGTTGCTCATGCCCATGTTCATGAAGTTCCTGTACTCTCCAGGCCTCATGTACATCATCCTGCCTCTATAGTGGGGGTGCTCGTACATCAGCCAGTGTCCATCCATCATGTGGCAGGACATGCAGCTGGACATGCGGTAACGATCCATGATGTTGTCACAGTCGTCCATCAGCTCATACATCTGGCCTCCAAAGTTCTCCCTCTCATAGACCTTCATCCTGTAGGAGCCACGGTACTGAAAGATAAAGATAATAATCTGTTAATTGATGGCTGACGCTACATGTCACTCTGCAAAAGTTGAGAATTTCTAAACTCCAGTGGCAACCCTGCCTTGATGCCACAGGACCTCTTAATGGTCCTTGATGCCTTCCATCAACTATTTTGCATGTAAATCCAATGCTGTGACACTCAGAACACATTTGATCTGAACGCACCTTTAGTCACCTTTAGATATCTATTCACAGTCAAACATCAATATGCAATTAAGGCATCCTTATAATCATTTGGCAACTGGGGAACAACGATGTTGTACTGCTATAATGCTATAATAGTTACCATGGGGATCATGCGGCAGGACCTGATGCAGTCACTCATTCCCATCATGCTCATGTAGTCGGCGTACTCTCCTCTCCTCATGAAGTACTGGTTACCCATGTAGTTGGTGCGATCGTAGACCATGAAACAGCCTCTCTCCACCCTGCAGGAGTGACACCTGCTCATGTAGGAGGACAGATCAGGTCACTGCTGCATTCGTTGGAACGTCCCTGGAAGTTCCTGTCCTCGTAGAAGGTGATCTGAGCAGAAACAAGTCCAATGAGGGAATGTTAGGGTTTCTTTATAACATTTAATCTTCTTTACTTTAGATCTTTGTACAGGAAATAAAGTTCTTTTATGATTTGTTTTTTAAATTTGGTCGTAAAATACATTTTACCGTGAAATACTTTGTTTTACTAACCATTCATTTAAACTCCCTTCAAGGAAAATTCCAATACTTATCTTGATTATACCTTATTCTCCTCGTCTGATTTTAGTATTGAGCCATTTAGTGTTGATGCAGCCCCTGTTCTCTGAATTGTACTTACAGAGTTCCTGCTGAGTGGCTCTGAACTCCTGTTTCCTTTACATAACCTGTAAAGCTGGTATTCTTATAACAAACTACTCAAGCTTTATGCTCATGATCAACCACATTTCTGGGTATGAAGACAACAATTCTTCCTAATTTTCCTTAATATTTAAAATAATTTTCCTCAAATTTCCTATATCTTAAATAAACTTCTACATTAACAGTGTTTTAGGAGTTGATCCAGAATCATATTTTGTTTGATCAGTCCTGAAAGCCAAGAAATATTTTGGCGTGATGACTGTGTGGACTTACCCTGCTCATCATGTTCATATCAGTGGGGGCCATGTTGTCAGTGTGGAGCTGGAGGAGGCTAAGTGCAGTCATAGCTTTGAGTTACCAGCTTTTAAACACTTGAGTTAGGTTGATGGCTTTGTGTATCAGAGTGCAGACTCAGCCCATGGTTATGTGTCACACAAAACCTCTTTGAAAGGGTTAACAATGATGGTGGGAAGCCTCCAGCAGAAGTTTGTTAACATGTTCACCAGCAAAACAGGTCACCTGATTTCTATCTTCAAATTGACAGATAACATTTAGAAAATTGCAGAAGGTGTAAAAATATCATGGGTGAAAACATTCAAACTCAACTGAATTTTCTGGCTTAGAAACATGATCTAATTTCAACCCGGAAAAACATTCCATAGAGCAGAAACATCACCCAACTCTACGTTGAAATCACTTAGTCATTAGAAAATGTATTTTAATATAACATTGACAGTCATTAAGATCGTTGCTTCACTATTATGTTTAGTTCTTTATTGATCCATCCATCTACAGATATTTTTCAAATGAAAGACCAATGCTCATCTCAGAAAGTCATAGCTGTTCTTGTATTAGGAGATATGTTTGCTTCTTTACCTTTTTAAATTCCTCGATTTCCTTTTGCATAGCAGTATTGAAACTACCTGTAATTTATATCCTCTATGATCTTCCTATGGTCTACTTTAACACGTAAAGAGCAAGCTTCTTCTGTGATGGAGTGTTAATCCTGCTACCTCTGTTTTACTTCTAGAGTGCCCCCTTTATGACCTATACCAGGGGCTTGGACTTTAGACTGATACTACGTTCAGACCCTAAGCAGCAAGAGCAGCAAAAATGCATGTGGTGTTTCATTTTTGATGCTTCTACAAGTTTTGCTCTGATGCTCAGCTGAGGCATCTCTGCTGCTCTAGCTTCGTGGTGGAAAAATGGGTGCGTTGGGCAGACCTACCATATCCTTTCTTTGCCTGTAACTATGACAGCTATATTTGCTGTGATCAGTGGGTAAAAAGTAGTTTTAACATGTTTTTAAGTGAGAAAGTCCTCCTGAAAACTCTATCTTTGCAGTCAGTATATAAAGATTACGATCCTGCCTTCAAATATTATTGCCACTCAGACCCCCGTACACCGGCGGTGCGCTGTTGGAGTTATTATGATATCTGTTGTTTTTATCATTTTTTTCATTTATATCTTTTATATTGCTTTTAATCATTTATATGTTCTATATGTTACTCTCATCATTGGAAATAGTGTATGAAGGCCATAAGACGGTCAAATGTTTTACAAGAATGCTCTCCTGTTTTTCATTTGAGAAGCAGAGAAGTGAAAAGTCATAACCCCGACACCTTGTGTAAAGCATATACTGAAACCAGGCAAGTTCCCTATCTTAAAAGTTCATGTTATGTCTAAAAGACCGTGTAATTGAAACTAACGTCTGCTGTTGTAATGTGTTGACTGCTCAACAAAAAGCCTGGCAAGTGTTGAGCCAAGCGGAGATGCAGAGATTGATGCTTCAACTCTGAACTCTCCTTTGCAAAGCATTTCAGGAAAAATCTTACACTGTCTTTGTTTCATTTTTTATAGGTTAAAGTTGGGGAAACTTAACAACCCTAACATGCGCTGTCACTAGGAATCCCATTTAACAGCAGCCTCTGGCTCGGTCGCCCGGGCTGGGGTCTTTCTGCATGGAGTTTGCATGTTCTCCCTGAGCATGCGCAGGTTCTCTCCGGGGACTCCAGCTTCCTCCCACAGTCCAAAAACATGACTGTTAGGTTTTTTGGCTTCTCTAGATTCTCCTTAGGTGTGAGCGTGTGCGTGAATGGTTTTATGTCCTGTTTGTCTCTGTGTTGCCCTGTGATGGACTGGTGACCTGTCCAGGGTGTACCCTGCCTCTCACCCATTGACAGCTGGAGATAGGCACCAGCAACCCCCGTGACCCCAATTGGGACAAGCGTGTCAGATAATGGATGGATGGATGGATGTTTTATTGGCAGATTTCGACATATCAAGTTAATTTAGGCGTTAATAAGCTGTTTCAGAGGAGTGATCATAGCGCTCAGTATCATCAGCAATGTGTCTGTCTCTCTGTCAGCTCCAAGATCAGCTTCTCTGATTGGTTGATGTGGTGCATCAAGCAGCAAAATTTAAGTTTTTCCAACTCCAGCAGCTGCTGCGTTTGCAGTGCGTCCCACACCTCAGATGCTCAGAAGCTCAAGACGTGCTTCTCCTGCTTAAAAAAGCGCTGCGGGACGATTTGCTGCACTGTCATACTCCCAGTCCTGGGTGCAGGCCGGGTTTTTCCTTTTTTTCCTCTCTGCAGGGCTGGACAGGCAGGTGCTCTTCATCAAGCTGATTCCCACCTTTTTTAAGGAGCTGGAACCAGGAGGAGGGCGTCAGTTTGTTAATGCTTCAGCGTTGGTACAACTGATCCTGAACCAAGCCTAGCTCCTTAGCTTTGCCTGAACCTAACCCTGTCCTCTCTGCTCCTTCTTATAGAACCCAGGATCCCAAGCCTTGAAACCACTACAGAGACCTCTTCGCTTTGGACTCCCGTTAGAGGCGTTTTCAGTCAGCCTCTAAGAACCAGTGAGGCTTCGGGCCTCAGAACCATAAAAGCCCTCCTGCCTGAGCTCACCTGCCTGTCCACCCTCAGACACCACCATCTGATCTCACCCACCGGACCTGCACCATTCGCCAGGACCACTGGTCACCATCCTCCCAAGACAGACGCCAAGCCGCCCTCTCTGTGAGTCTCATACATCCCTCACTCTTCAACCAGCACCGAACTGTTGCTCACCTGTCACCAAACCTCTTTCAGCAGTATCCTTGCAACCCTGCCTGCCTGACTTCACTCTGTACAATCTCAAATCTTCAATAAAACCCTTAACTGATCCTTGCCTCTGTGATTGCTCTTATTCAGAGTCTGTAAACCAAAACATGACATGCGCCTGATGCGCATCAACCATTGACTTTGCATGTAAACTAGCTGCTCCTGCTGCCTCTGCTGCCATAGTGGTGAACGTAGCATTAGACAACTATTATTGTCATTTTGAATACAAAGAGTGTATACAAAACAAATTTTGTTTAGTGTCATAATCCTGGAGCTGATGGTTGGGTTTTTTTCCTCTGCTCACCTGCCTAATTGGCCCTGTGGCTGATTACTGCCAATCTGATTCACCTGGTCCCTGCAGCTATTTAGGCTGTTTTCTTTCCTGCCATCAGCTTCGGATTATTCAACCTGTGTCAGTGTGAGTTACCCAAGCTGTCAAAGTAAGTGTTCTGTTCTGTGGAATTCTTCTCAGTATTTTGCCCATGTGTTTTTGGTTTTTGCCTTTTTCCCTGTCTGCCCTACTCAGTTTGGTTTTTGGCCTGACTGCCTGGATTTTGCCTGTTATCGAACTTGGACTGTTTTTCTGACCTTGGCTTGGAATTTCCCTGGATACCTCTTCCGCTCTGGGATCTCCTGGTTTCTGACACTGCACTGGACTGGTTTTCGGCTTCGCATAATCCCTCATGGACACTGTAGCTTGCTCTGCATCGGCTGGCGCCGGCTCCCCCGCACTCTGTCCTCTGAAGCGGTAACGACCGCAAGCAGTGGACTGTCTCCCCTCGGGTTTCTCCTCTCTGAGTTTCAGACTGAACTCTCAACCAGGTCAGTGACTTTTTGTTGTCTTCTCCACTCTTTATTCTTGTCACTGACCTGAGTTTCCTGTCTCATCAGAGAATCAGAGAACCCGCTCTGAGGAGTTTCCATCGTCCTCTTTCTGTTATTTTTTAAATAAACCTGTTTTCAAACTTTCTGTTTGTCTGCTGAATATTGGGTCCAAGCTTCAGTGCGCGTTACAGTTTAGTAAAGCTTTCCAGAGAGTAAATTCACATTTCCATTCCATAAAGTGCAGCACTGTTCAAATGTAAACACTGGGAGTCAACCATGTGTTGACTCCCATTGACTTCCGTTGATTTTTGGATGCTTTTTTCTATGCCCTAACCCTAAATTTAACCATTACCAATGCATACCTCACCCTAAACCTAACCAAGTTGACACCTTAGCCCAAAACCTAACCATTAGCAAAATAGCTTGTGAGGAGAAGCAAAATGTCCTCACTTTGCAACAACTGGTCCTCAATCTGATGCCGTCTAGCCCTCAGAGAGAGGGCTAGATGGCATCAGATTGCATGTGTGTACCTGTCTAGCCCTCACTCTGAGGGCTAGACAGGTACACACACAATGCTGTACTGTATAAACCTCCTCCAACAGAGGGTACAGTAATTTGTTTTTCATTTGTCAAATTTGTATGTCTTTGTCTGGCCCAATGCTGTAATGGCTTGGTTTGATTAATTGTAATATTAATGTAAAGTTGTAATTTATTTTTAATTTGTGTAACAGAATTGAATACTACTATTTGTCTTAATTGTTTTGGGGAGACAGGGAATATTGTGGTTTTCACCTGCAATACTATAGGAGAAAGGTTAGAACATAGCCGTATATCAAAAGGCCCCTTTGAACAGCATGAGGAACAGACAGCAAGACCTTTCAGGGTTTAATAGCTTCATTGTCTGTCAGGGCAGACTATTAAACTGCCCCCCTCCTGTTTTACTTTCTCCTTCCTTAAAAAGTAATGGTGGATTTGTTTTTATTTATCTTACATGTGATGAGTGACCTTTGATAAACTAAATTATTCCACTGTCATTCTGACTTTTTAATAGATAAACAAAGTGACAGAATTTCCAAAATCCTGAGTAAACTGTGCATGTAATAATATGTTGCTACCTGAGCACTGGGGCTTATATACTATATAATATATAAGATAAGGTTTATAAGATACCCTGAAGATAAATCATTGTTAGCTTGAGCTTCCAGTTAGTTGAGATGGCAGAAAAGGTGCAGCTGTGTTTCAAGTAAGCAGAATTATGCTTTGATGAAACATGTAACAAATTAATATGAGTAATATGAAATCCCTTATTTTGTTTTAAATCTAGTTTTTCATCTGTTTGTTTTGTTTACATTTTTGAAACAGGTTCTGCAGTTGTATAATAGATTTATAAATAATAAAAAATAAATAAAATTAATTTAGCTGAAAAGCCCAGTATTTTAAAACAACCTGGCAGTTTTTTTTCAAAATAAATGTATATTTTGAAATCATTAAAAAGGTATAACAACACCAAGTAATACCCCTACAACTACGGAGTGCATTTTGTACTATTAAAGAAAGACACATTTTCTAAAGACACAGACACAAAACATTCTTTAATGTTTCTCAGCTTTGTTTTGTGAATTTTTTCAGTAGTAGGAGTCCATGATGCGCCTCATGCTCATGAACCTCATGTTGCTCATGCCCATGTTCAT
>NW_015150841.1:780214-795279 GCF_000732505.1 Cyprinodon variegatus
CTCATTCCCATCATGCTCATGTAGTCGGCGTACTCTCCCCTCCTCATGAAGTACTGGTTACCCATGTAGTTGGTGCGATCGTAGACCATGACACAGCCTCTCTCCACCCTGCAGGAGTGACACCTGCTCATGTAGGAGGACAAATCGCCGCAGTCACTGCTGCATTCATAGGAACGTCCCTGGAAGTTCCTGTCCTCGTAGAAGGTGATCTGGGGAGAAACAAGTTCAAAGAAGGACAATGAAGTCTAGCTGTTTTATATTACTATAGTTTAGATGTCTGTACGGATGAAAAAGCTTTTAGAAGGTCTCAATTGTTATTTCTCAAATAACAATACATTTTATAGTGAAGTTTGTCTTCGGCAGGAATCAGGTGATTGGACAATGCAATGCAAGAGAAACTAGCATGATATACATAGTAAATCTTGGTGTTCCTAGCCAATCATCTAAACTGTCATCAAGAGAGTTTCGAGATGCTTCTTGAAAAAAATATAATCTCATTTTCATTTGAGATTAGTATATAGCGTTTTAGTATTGATACTGCCCCTGTTTTATGAGCTGTTTCCACATATTTATCATTGGCTTGGTCTGAACACATATCTCCTTTAGTTAAGCTTTATAACCATTCTTTGGTATTAGATAAAAACGAATACTGACAAAATCCTGCTTGATCCTGAGCCCTGACCCAGAATCTTTGCTGCATTCCTAAAAGCCAAGTAATCTTTAGGCATGATGTCTGTGTGGACTTACCCTGCTCATCATGTTCATGTCAGTGGGGGCCATGTTGTCAGTGTGGAGCTGGAGAAGGCTCAGTGCAGTCATACCTGTGAATTGCGAGCTTTTATACACCTGAGTGAGTTTAAAGGCTTTGTGTATCAGAGTGCAGACTCAGCCCATTATTGTGTCATAGCACAAAGCCTCTATGAAAGGGTTAATATTGATGGTTGGAGGCCTTCAGCAGTTGCTTTCATCCCCACACATTAACCTGTTCACCATCAAATCAAGTCACATGTTACCTACCTTCAAGCTGTCAGCCTACATCGAGAACATTGTTGATGGTGTGATGATATCTTTGGTAAAAACATTCACCTCTCACTGAAGTTTCTGGCTTACTGACGTGAATTTATTTAAGCCAGGAACAACAAACCAGGGACCAGAAACATTAGCTTAATTTACTTTAAAACCATCTCCGTTGCATATAGCAGTGATAGTCATAATATTGCTGCCTTACAATCATTTTCAGTTCTCGATTGAACATCCAATCCATCTAAAAATATTTTCTCTATAAAGCATTGATGTTCATCACACCAAAAGTCAAGTCCTCAACTGTCCTGAACAGTTTTGGGTGTTAGGGAAGCTGTTCATTGCTTGCCCTTTTTGGGATCTTTAACATCTCAAAGTAGTGGGGGTATTAATAATACTCATACTTTCTCCTTAACGTAACTCCTTTATGACCTCCAAGGGGGCTCCCTTTTAGCCTCCAGAGGGAGTTCCCTTTTATGGAATTGTCTCAATAAATGCTAGCAGCTACTGTGTAACTTACTACTGCTTCTGTATTACTTCCAGGGTGCCCCCTTACAACTTCTACACCAGTGTTCTCCAACCCTGGTCCTCAAGATCTACTGTCCTACAGATTTTAGATTCATCCCTGCTTCAACACAGCTGAATCAAATGATTCATTGCCTTTTCAAGCCATTCATTTGATTCAGCTGTGTTGAAGCAGGGATGCATCTAAAATCTGTAGGACAGTAGATCTTGAGGACCAGGGTTGGAGACCACTGCTCTACACTATGCACCCATATGTACTCCACATTGAGGTACTGTAAGATTTCTAGACCGCTGGAGGACTCATTTTTGCCATCCATAGTGTGCACCTTTTCTACCTCCTCAACCTCTGGATGTCACGACTCAAAACAGAGAGACCCAGTATTCAAGGCAAGACAAACACTGGGATAACTCAAATAGCATTGATTAAAACACTGATCTGTAGTTGCAGCAGCTATGGCATCTGAGGCAGGACACTCAGGAGAGAGGAAACAGGTTAGTGACCACATAAGTCTAACAGAGGAAGATTATCAACATGACTCACTAACCTGGTTTACAAGATCAGTCCATAGCCAGAAAACAAGGTAGGATCCAGCTGGTGGGCTGCCAACAAGATGCAGCAGGTGCCACCCAGGTTATCTCAGATGCTTCACCCCTGGAAAACATGCAGGAGTTTAAAGCCAGATCAGGCAAACAGATCAGGCAAACAGATCAGGACAGGCAGACTCATGGATCCCGGAGTCAAAAGCCAGGTTAGGCAAACGAATCAGATCATTAACAGGCAAACTCACAGGTCCAGGAGTCTGAAGCCAGGTCAGACAAACCAAGAGTCCAAAGAGAGTTCAGGAAAACTGTTCAGATGGGAACAGGCAGGCTCAGTGGTTGGGACACAGAAAGGATCAGATAATCAGAAACACTAAAGTAATGTTAAAAACACTCTTACCACTGAGATCAGGCGGGAACAGGCAGACTCAGTGGTTGAGAGGCAGAAAACGTCAGGATCAGAAAATCAAAAGCACCAAGGTACTCTAAAAACACTCTCACCACTGGCTAGCCAGAACAAGATTAAAATGGCCCTGGTGACTGGATGCAAGCACCTTAAATAGAGGTAGGAAGGATCAAATTGATCAGATGAGCAGTGAAGGGAAAACGGGCAGAGTACACAGGTGAATGGGATGAGTAATTAAGCCAGTCATCTGTGCCAAGATCATGACACTGAATGATGCTCGTTTATGATCAGCAGAGGCCTTCGTTCTGAAATCAAACTCAGATGGGAGGCTCTATAGGCGTCTTCATTGTTATTACTAAGGCAAAAAAATTTAATTTTTGTGATACAACACTTAATCAATCAATTTCTTTATTGTCAACTACAATTTGCATTGTAATCGAGATTTCAGTGTCAGTGCAAACCATTCATCACATACATCACATACAATGGGGTAGGTGGGGGGGCTGCCAGGGGGAACAATTTACTGAGGCCATGCATGCCGCAGAACACTTCCATTGGCAAAAGAAGACAAACATTTCAGCAGACGGAAAACATTGGAGGCTGGAGCCACATAAAAGTCAATCTGACATTTTGAGCATCAGTTGTGTAGTTATGATGAATGCGTTCAATTTGTCCATGAGCGATGTCCACAGGCCATTGTGGCCTTGACAAGATGGAAGTTTATCTACCGGCGCTATAGTTCTGGACGCATCCACAGATTTTCATGGGTATGGTACATGGGGGGAGCCGGCAGTTCTGGGCCCTCCCACCATAATATACTTGGGAGGTTTAATAAGAGGGAGGCAAAATCCAAAATAGCACTTTTTGTTTTCAGAGCACACTGCACAGGAATTTTCTGTTAGCCTTCGAGTCTTTTCTTGCTTTTCCATCTTGAGGCAAGTGTGCACATCCAAGATATTATCCTATGGCACCTTTTAGTTCAACAACCGCAGCCAGCCTACTTTCAATCGCACCCAGCATTCAGATCAGCCAATGTATTTATAACATAACACATGCCAGATTTGAACATGAAGGTGAGCCGTTTAAACACGACAGCAATAGCAAAGCAGATAGTGGTTCTTTTAATTACTATGTTAATAACTGTGTATGGTTCATTAGACGACTGGTAAAAAATACACTGATATAATATGTTTAAAACCAATATAGAGATCTTAAAAGAACAATGTATTTGTGTATTTTATTTTTCACACTACGACTTGGAACTATGGGTAACCCAGAGTGTAGATTAAAACCACGTTACGACAATGGTGTTAGGACTCCAGTCTGTGTGGTCTGTGTTTTTGTGTGTTTGTCTTCCTTCCTCCACCAGGCGGCGCCTGGTTCTTATTCTCCTCCTTACACACCTGCAAGGGGTTACCTCGTTAATGGAGTGTTCTTAAGCTGCTGACTGCCACTACCTCAACGCCAGAGTGTTTGCCAGTTTTGAGTACTCTAGCTAAGCTGAGTTTTGCTGAGTCAAACTGAGTTTTTGTCAACCTGAGTCTTAACATTTGTTTTTGTCTTTGTTCGTTTTGAGCTTCAAACTGAGTTTGGGATTGAAACTGGAGGTTTGAATCTACTTTTCCCCAAAGGATTGTTTGAGCTTCACACTGAGCAGGGGATTCATCTCCACAAGAACCGTTCAAGTACCAAAGGAAATCTAAGTGGCAGTCAGCTCCTCCACTCCTCAAGGAAACACCTTAACCTGAGTAAACCCTGTCCGCCCTCCAACGAGCAAACTAATTTCTGGAACAACCCGCACCGACTGGATTCAGAGAAAGACACCTTTTCTGGAAATGTGAGTCCTGTTGCTTTTTCCGCCTTTTGCAAATAGAAGTTCAAATTTCCCACTGAGCCTGAACTAAACACAGAAACTTCCTCTTTCACTTTTCAGTCCTGGTTCGCAGCATTCAGAGCAGCACTGGACCCATCTCTATTAGTTTTCAACAAACCTGTTAAACCTTCCCCTGGTTCTTCTGAGTGGTTTTCTGCATGTGGGTCAGATCATTGAAAAAGATCATGACAAGCAGATCAGTCCAGTTCTGAAGTCCTTCCACAGGTTCCCTGTAGCTTAGAGATAGACTTTAAAATCTATCTGTTAATATATAAAGCACTGAATACATCAGCACCTTGCCCTAAGATGGACTGGCATAACAGATTTGTTGTCATTGTATCAACCTTCCAGACCACTCAGGTCTTCTAGTTCAAGCCTACTACTATGCATGCAGAACTAGATCCAAACATGGAGAAGCAACATTTAGTGCCTGAGCTCCACATATCAGGAACACACTCCCAGGAGTTCCTTTGAGTCAATGTTATTAACCCATCTGTTTAGAACTGCATTGCCTCTTAAAACCCACCTCAATTTGGGTAATCCTCGCCTATTTTGCATACCCAAATGGAAAAGCAAATAACTTAGTAAGTTATTTGTAAGCCCAAATTACATGTGCAATACATTATTTGAAAGCTAATACCCTCTAGTTAATTAAAATTGGGTGAGTAGAAAACAGACCAAGCTGCATCAGTTCAAACATGAATCAAAGTTGTTTTATTCATTCTCGGAAATGATAGGTCTGTTTTGAACAGTATAAAGACATTCTGAGAAAAGGCATTGTATTAAACTTGTTCTATATCATGTCAACCACAAATGCAGAACATTTCAGACCTATAGCTATAATAGTTCCAGAGCTGTGGGGTTTTGAAATGTTGGTGTCAGCTTGAATGGCTCCACCCGCTGGTGTCTGATCTAAAGAACCATACCAAACATCGCGGGCTAACAACCAAGGAAATAAGTATTAGAAGTAAATATTAGCAGGATGCTTAGAATAAGCTATGCCCAGCTAACCTTTCTGATGTCAACAAACAGAAGTTATCGGCAGTTATCGGAATATTTTTTATTACTAATATGGTAGATTACTTTTAATCTGTGGACCCTTATGGGCAAACGGAGTGTAAACATTTAAACGTTGGATTTATAAAATGGCTTCTGGATGCTTTCAAAGATATGTAGTTGTGGCTGCTTTGTTTGTTTACAATTTGACATGCTGCTATATCTTTTTTAATCGTGCTTTGGTGCTTGCTGTGTCCATAAAATGATCTTGGTGGTTGATTTGTGGAAAATCTAAGCTTTCCAATGTCTGACATGTCTATATTGGTAAAAATTTTACTGGTGGAATTTTATGCATTCTGAGCTATTACCCCACCGGGTCGCTGGCAACCCAGTGGGTTTTGAGAGGTTAAAGTTAAAATCTGTGGTCCAAATGTTTCATTTGCTTTTCTACCTGTTTTTATCTTTTTTTTTTGTTTTTGTTTTACTTGCTTTTATTTCTTATTCTCTTATTTCACAGTAAGTTTATTGTTTAATTAATATAAAGCACATCCATAAACATGGAAAAAGATAGGTTTTTTATTGTCTAATTAATGACATAATTGGGTGCCTTTGTGGCGTGGTCAGATGCAGAACCAACTTTAAAGAGAGTAAACTCTAGACTAGATGATTTCCTGTCAGAGGAAAACTCATATACCGTAAATCCTCTAATATAGGCCGGGGCCTTTATTTCACTCAGGTGCATCTTGGTCCAGGGCATTATTGGAAGGAGGCCAGAATTAGAGGCAGGCCTCTATTTCTATTTGATCAAAACAGACTACCAGTGGAAGGAATAAAAACCAGATTTTGTGTATCTTTAAACCTATAAAATACTAGGTTCATTTATTGAAAAAGAGCAGTTACCATAACGGTATACAGAACATTATTCAGACATCTTCCAGCAGCTGCTATTTTTCTGCACAGCAATACAAAAAAAAGACACAGAATGGATTCTTGGCCAAACAAAGTAAAAAAAAAAAAAAATTAATGGAAACTGTTCTGGCATCACAGCTGGTCATAAAAACCAAACAATCCGGCCTCCTGTCTGCGCTAAGGATGGGGCTTACCATGCTAACGGCTTGGATTGGTTAGCAAACACTGCCCCCCTGTGGTACTTGCATGTTACTATCACAGGTTGCTGAGGACTGCCCAGGAACATTGTTGGTTCCAATTATAGCCCCGGCCTGTATTAGCGTCCGGCCATGATTTACCCCCGCCGACAGCAAAACCGGCCATTATTAGAGACCCGGCTGCTAATGGAATACAGGCCAATATTAGAGGATTTACGGTAGCTGTAGGGACATGTTAAAAAGTCTCGTGACAGGAGGGCCAACAACTTGGGCTGCAGGTCTTAAGAATAAGCCCCCCAAACACCAGATGTCATTTAGACTTCGGTTCTTAGGCTAAATCTGGTCAGTCTGTCTTGATTTAGTCCAGAAATAAATGTTGAAACTTGGGCTGTGTTTAGTCAGTCTTATTTTGTCCCACTTTAGTCCAATAAGAGCCGTAATTTTCAGATTAATGAAAAGATGTTGAAAAGGGGTTTTAAACAGATAATTGAAATTTAAAGATGTTAGTGTCAACTTGTTAAAATGAATGTATTGTGGATAAGAATACCTGTGTTAATGATGAATTACTCAGTAAACACAGTGCTGATAAGAACAGTAATGAGTAATAAGAACATATTGCTGACTGTGATGTGACAACACCATGAGGACCATGTGGATTCAGTGTCACAACATCGGACAAAATGGCAACCAAAGGGGCTCTGGAAGGCACCATATGAGAGTCTGATTTATTAATTAGCTTGATAAGTGAAAGAGACGCTGAAGACACTGCTCAGTTATGTCCATCATTTTGTAATGATCAGAAAACGGAAGACCCAGAAATCAACCAGAAACATTGAGAGAGTTTATTAGTTTATTGTAATGTGAAACTGCTGCAGTTCAGGAGGGATTCATCAGAATCAGCCACTGGAACTTCTGAAAGGAGATTGAGCAGTTTAGTGACCAGACAGAAACAGAGGTATATGTTTCTATTGTTGCATTCTGGATCAGGCAGCCAGGCACACAGGTATACAGGAATCCTGGATAACACTCATCGATGGCCTGTAATAATCTGGCACTAGTGACTCATCTGAGAGCTGGTTATATAGTCAGGTGAATCAGTTGAAGGTTTATTAGAATCAGGACGGAGTTGACAAGTGTGTTGAATCCTCAATAAAACCAGCATTAGTGCCAGAACCTCCTCTTCCAGGGTAGATACCAGACGACTTCTTGGGTTGATTAGGGTGAGCTCTATTGAATTCTTTGATGAGGTCTTTATTAAAAATTAACCTAGCAGGGATCCAGGACCATTCCTTAGGCCGTCACCATCTCAATCAATGAGGTAATGGATGCCTCTGCCCCTCCTTCAGGACTTGAGGATATGAAGGATAGTGTCAGTGGGATCACCGTCAATGAGTCGGGAGGGTGGAGGAGGTCAGGAGGACAGCCCGGACCGGGAAGTCTTGACAGGTTTGACCCGGGACACATGAAAGTTGGGATTGATCTTCATGGTCCAAGGCGTAGAGCCACCGGGTTCACCACTATAGTGATAGGAAAGGGACAATGAACCAAGGAACCAATTTCCAGCTCTCAATGGGTAGAGAACCATTCTTTTTGTCCCACCTGGTACTTTGGTCCTAACAGGGCGATGACAATTGGTGGCTGTGACTGGACCTCGGATATTCGACAAAATTCCTCCTAGGCTTTGTCTAAGCTTGTTGGCATCTCAGGGCTGATAGTCAGGTTGAATGGCCTTTTAAATGCTTTTATTAAAGGGTGAAGACTGGATTCCATAAACGGAGAGAGACTACTGGTGATATAGGGCAGGGAGTTGATGGTATGCTCGACCCATGGAAAATTTATGTTCATCTAGTGGGATAAGGCTAATTGAGCAGGCAGAGTTTGGTCTTGACCTCTTAGTTGGCTCTCTCTGTCTGCCGATCTGTCTGAGGGTGGAAACCAGATGACAGGCTGACAGAGATCCCTAGCAGAGATCAGAACTACTTCCAGTATTGGGCAACAAATTGGGGACCTCTGTCAGATATGATGTCTGTGGAATGCATTGTAAGTGGAAAAGCTGCTAAGCAAGAATGTTGCCCATTTCTTTGGCAGAGGAAGGTTTCTTTAGAAGAGGTGAAGTAAACAATTTTTGGAGAATATGTCGACTATTGTGAGAATGACAGAGTTAGATTAATGTACAGGGTAACCATTAATGAAGTCAATGGAAACATTAGGAAGAGGGCGGAGAGGGCACACAAAGTGGACGTAATGGGCCAGAGGACGCAGAAGCACTGGTTAAAAAGGCACAGCTGGGAGTTTACTTCCTACAAAATGTAGTGTGATTCCGGGGGTGCATAAAGTCCAGGGTTCTAGCAGCTGAGCCCTTGAATAAAAAGGCAAAAAATCTTTGGCAGCAGGCGTTAACAAAACCGCTTTCTTGAAATTGTACAGGTTTCCTCCCATTGATTTTTCTCTCCATCTTTGACAGCTTCAGCCTCTGGCAAAAAGTGTCTCAGGTGTGCTGTTACCTGCCCCGATGTGCTTAGGTGTTTATATTAGCATCCAGAGGAGCTGAAGCTCCACTTTCCCTCCCTGTAGCACGCCAAGGCTGAATTCCAAACCACCCCCTAAGCACTAACCCTTAACTATCAAGTGTCACTCAAAATGAAGTCACAATCACAACTGTGGAAGGCGCCTGGGTTGTATGTGGGTGATGTAAATGAGAATGGGATGGCCTCTTCCCTTAGATGGAAAAAGAAATAATTTGGACGGTCCACTCACCCTACCAACTGTGTGGTTTGTGATGGACCTTAATGTAGCAGACTCTCGGCAGGAATGCACAACTGAAGGATTAGTGCTCAGGGCAAGTGTTCTTATTAAAAGTCTTTTAGAGATCTATGATTATCTTATTTGTTGAATGACTTCTGGTACTAAGTCTACAGTTTCGTTGTTATAAACTTAAAGTTACCATTGGATGCAGGTTTTTATGTGCACATATTCTGCTTGTCACTTTGTACATACATCCACTAGTGATGCAACCTGGACACATCATCAGTGATATTACCTGGTATCATAGAGTGTTTTGGGTCTTTCAAACATCATACACTCTCCTCCAGGTGACCCAGCCAGGGTTGATCAGATCCCAGCTTGTGTCCGGGTAGCGCTACCCTACCCACGGATCTCCTCTCCTGATCCACAGCCACCGCGAGGCAACCTCTGCTGCCTCCTTGATGGCCCTTCGCTTGCTGGCCCCTGTGATGCCCAGCATGCTGTACACCCTGCAGAGGGACTGGCCAGCAAACCCTCTGCATCCCACCTCAATGGGCTCGCACCTTGATCGCCACCCATTGAGCCGACACTGCTCCACCAGATCGCTGTACTTAGCCCTCTTTGCGGTCTTCGCAAGGGACCGTGAGCTCCAGAAGCACAACATGCTTCGATGTTGCTGAGGTCAGCACCACGTCTGGCCTTAGTGATGTTATGGCCACATTTTCTGGGAACTTCAGTTGTTTCCCCAAGTCTGCCATCAGCTCCCAATCCTGTGCCATTGTGAGCAGGCCAGAGGAAGAGACCCTGGCAACAGCTGGTGGTCCTTCTCCAGCTCTGATGAAGGAGATAGTCTTCTTTGATGGGCGGAGGCGCTTGCAGTGGGCTATTCCACTGCAGATGGTGCTCGCTATGGCCTTCAAGACCTGGTCATGACGCCAGCGATAGCGCCCCTCACTCAGGCTCCTCGGACAGCAGCTCAAGATGTGCTCTAGGGTCCCTCTCTTCTGGCACAGGGCACACGCTGGTGACTCCACCTTCCCCCAACAGAACAGGTTAGACGGGCTTGGCAATACGTCGTATACAGCCTGGACAAGGAATTTTATGTGCTGGGGCTCGGCTTTCCACAGTTCAGTCCATGTGACTTTGCGCTCTGCTGCTTGCTCCCATCGCATCCACGCTCCCTGCTGCCGCATTCCAAGCACCCTGCCGGCCCGCTCTTCTTCCACTGCTGCCCGCACTTCTTCCTGGAGCAGCGTTCTCCTCCTCTTCTCCTTTGCCTTACCGCAGAAAGGTGTTGTGCTGCTACCAAGGCCCGCTCTTCCCCGAGCCACTGTCCCCACCAGAGTCCTGTGCCGCAGCCGTGACTCCGCCACTTCCACAGCCTCTGCCGCCCTCCACTTCCGCCCCGTCCGGACCTCGATACCAGCCTGAGAGACTTTTGGGTCACATGACTCTCTGTATTGCAGCACCTCCCTAGTTCGGCTCACCTTGAATTCCTCATTCAGGCTGATGAAGGGGAGCTTCAGCATGTTGTTCTTTCCGTAAAGGGCGATGCTGCTCAGGCTCCGCGGTAGACCCAGCCACTTCCGCAGGAACCTGCTGACTCTCCTTTCAAAGCCCTCAACCGTGGAGATCGGGACCTCATACACAAGGAGGGGCCAGAGAATCCTTGGAAGGATGCCATGTTGGTACACCCAGGCCTTGAACTTGCCAGGTAGACCTGATTTGTCCACCGTGGCTAGCCAAGCCTCCAGATCTTGATTGGTTGCGTTGATGGCTGCTGTGTCTCTCAGGCTGCAGTTGAAAACTTTCCCCGGACTCTTCACCGGTTTGTCTGTGATGGATGGTATCTGTTTGCCGCCAAGTGTAAAGATGAACTTGTTGGTGACTTTTCCTCTCTTTAGCACAAGGGATCTCGATTTAGCGGGCTTAAAGGTCATGCGGGCCCAGGTGGTCAGTTCTTCCAGCCCCTTCAAGATCCACCTGCTCCCTGGGACATTTGATGTTGTCACGTTCAGGTTGTCGATGAAGGCCCTGATGGGCGGCTGCCTGACACCAGACTTGGTTAGGGGCCCTCTGCACTGAACCTCGGTGGACTTCGCCAGCATGTTCATAGCAAGTGCGAAGAGTATCACTGAAATGGTACATCTGGTGATGATTCCCTTCTCCAGCTGATCAGCTGCTGATCAGCTGAGTGACCATGCCATTGTGCTCCAGTCACCCTGGTATCTTTGGGATCCCTCCCTTCTGGACCGAGGTGTCGATGTAGGAGTTCCTGAGGAGGTAGTCAGTTAGACGCCTTGCCACAATGCTGAAGAATAATTTCCCTTCAACACTGAGCAGGAAGATGGTTCTAAACTGATCGATGTTTGTAGACCCTTCCTCCTTCGGAATCCATACACCTTCTGCAAATCGCCACTGCTCGGCAACCTTTCCCCTCCTCCAGATTACCTTCAAAATCCTCCAGAGCCTGTGGAGTAACTTTGGGCAGTTCTTGTACACCTTGTAAGGTACCCCACTAGGTCCGGGGGCTGAGCTTGATCTTGCCTTTTTGACTACCTTCTGGATTTCCTTCCAGCTGGGCTCCCTCCCATCGAAGTCCACCGTTGGTGCTGGTGGGTCAATCAGGGACTGGCAGTCTCCCAGGTCTTGCTCCCTGGATGCATCTCCATAGGTTGCAGCCAGGTGATGGTCGACCTCTGCTTTGGAACAGGTAAGTTGACCACTACGTTTCTGCCGCAGCAGCTGCTTCGTAAACCCAAACGGGTTTGCTAGAAAGGCAGTACGCCTCCTGGGTCTTTCCTTCCTTCTTCTCCTATGCCACTCAGCCCTCCTCAAAGTCAGGAGCTTCTTTCGAATTATGTTGTGCAGCTCTGAGAGAGGTCCCCTCTCCTCCTCTCTTGCCTGCTTAAACTACCGCCTCAGGACCCTCAGTTCCTTCCTGAGCTGGCGGATCTTGTGTGCTCGATTACTCATGGTGTAGGGCAGTCTCCCTGCTTTTGTTTTTATGTGCACATATTCTGCTTGTCAAATACCCCCATATTCTATTCTTAAAAAAACAGCTTTTTGTGTATGTAAGCATTTTCGTCTGAAATTACAAAATTATTTATTTTTATTTATTTTTTGCTTTTGTCATATTGAAAATTTTCATGACTCGCTGGTTACCATAGATAAATCTACCTACCCAATTGCCACACTGAATTCTTTATAGATTAAACAATGTTAGGGAAGTTCCAAAATCACTGATAAATTGTGTGATTAATAACGAGATGTTACCTGATTCATTATGCTTAACATACTATCAGATACCTTCAAGATTGTTTATAGTTTTAGTTTTCAAAAGAAGAAAGTAAGTTAAGGAAGTTAGAAAGTGTATGTTTGTATTACTGAATGACAATGTAATTTATGAAAGGTGTGTTCATGTTGCTTCAATCTTTGGCTTCAATGCTAATTTTTGGGTAGACATGGTTAAAACAATTCTTTGTCTCTAAAACTACTGTTGTAGTCTTGATGTGATGGAAATGCCCAGAATTTCAAATGAAATTGTTAGTTTTTTTAAGGATAAATTTTTACACAGTTTCAAGAAGACTTAAAATTGTGTTGTTTGTTTTTTTTTACCCCCATGTAGTTTTAAACTAGATCTTGTGCAACAACTTAAGAAAACTTGACAGATTTTAAAGAAACAAAGAATTCTTTAATGTTTCTCTGCTTTGCATCTTCAAATGTTTCAGTAGTAGGAGTCCATGATGCGCCTCATGCTCATGAACCTCATGTTGCTCATGCCCATGTTCATGAAGTTCCTGTACTCTCCAGGCCTCATGTACATCATCCTGCCTCTATAGTGGGGGTGCTCATACATCAGCCAGTGTCCATCCATCACGTGGCAGGACATGCAGCTGGACATACGGTAACGATCCATGATGTTGTCACAGTCGTCCATCATCTCATACATCTGGCCACCAAAGTTCTCCCTCTCATAGATCCTCATTCTGTAGGAGCCATGATACTAGAAGATGAAGAAAATATTTTGTGAGTTCATATCTATTTAGTAAGTTAAATGTCAGGAAGTAACAGACATCTAATAAATGAAAACAATGGACATAATATACGTAGAGTGCTTCTAGAACAAAAGTAATTTTCTCCTCTTCCATTAGACGCTAACATATCTTCTTACTTTAATATTTCAATATACATGCAACACATCTATAGGTATCAGTTACATCCCAGCAAGAAGTCTCCCTGGATACCATGAGGAACACTTTAGTTTAAATGTGTCTGGTTACCAGGGGGCAAAGTAGTGACGTAAGCTGAGTAGTTACCATGAAGATTACATATGCTGTATTGTGAGTGGTTTAGTAAAATAGCTGGTTACCATAGGGATCATGCGGCAGGACCTGATGCCATCGCTCATTCCCATCATGCTCATGTAGTCGGCGTACTCTCCCCTCCTCATGAAGTACTGGTTACCCATGTAGTTGGTGCGATCGTAGACCATGACACAGCCTCTCTCCACTCTGCAGGAGTGACACCTGCTCATGTAGGAGGACAAATCGGCACAGTCACTGCTGCAGTCATAGGAACGTCCCTGGAAGTTCCTGTCTTCATAGAAGATGATCTGAGGAGAAACATGTACATTTTTATGATGAAAGTCAGGCTGCGTCATTCCTGATGATAAATTCAATTATGTTAACACATTTTACGGAGAAGTCTGTCTTGTTCAGCAGGAATCAGGTGATTGAAAAGACCAAAGTGGAGCAAGAATACACTAAGATACACAATAAAAATCTTGGTCTCTCTAACCTATCATCTAAACCGTCTTCAAGAAAGATTACAATCCTTCTTTAAAAAAATATACTATTTAAAGTATTATTTAGCCATTTCCAGTTGATTCTGTCCCTATTCTCTGAGCTATACTCACAGATTTACTATTAGATTGTTGTGAACATGGCAGTTTGAATAGAATAGTATAGAATAGAATAGAATAGAATAGAATAGAATAGAATAGAATAGAATAGAATAGAATAGAATAGAATAGAATTGAAAATTAAAAATCCCTTTATTTTCCCATAATGGGGAAATTCTCGTATTACAGCAGCAAAAATATTAGAGAAAAAGTGGTCACAAAATTGGCCAACAAACTGAAAAGACCTCAATCACTCTTAACTTCTGTGATGACAATGTTTTTTGGGTTTCATCCTAAACCAGGACCCACAATATTTGTTGAACTGATCAACCCTGAAAGCATAGGAATATTAATGGCTGTGTGGACTTACCCTGCTCATCATGTTCATGTCTGTAGGGGCCATGTTGTCGGAGTGGAGCTGGAAGAGGCTGAGTGCAGTCATACCTGTAGGTTCCCAGCTTTTATACACCTGGCTGAGGTTGACGGCTTTGTGCATGAGAGTGCAGACTCAGCCCATGGTTGGGTGTCACACAAAGCCTTTTTGAAAGGGTTAACAATAATGGTGTCAGGACTTTAGCTGTTGCTCTCATTACAAGAAGTTTTTCAACCTTTTCACCAACAAAGTCACCTGCATCCTACGACCAACATTAAGAACATTATAGAAAGTGAGACAACTTTCCACGTGAAAACACTCACCCCTTATTGAATACACAGAGATACAGAGACCAGTAATAATAAAATCTACAAACTTTCAGTTTCTGGAGCACAAATGTTGGATCTCTTTAGTCAGAAACAACAAATCAAGGACCAGAAAAAGCAGGAGAATCATCATGAAAACCACGTAACCATGATTTTTTGTCTCGTCGCTAACACATTGTACATAACGGTTATGGTTATAATCTACGCTCTGGATTACCCATAATTCCAAGTCGTAGTGTAAAAAATAAAATA
>NW_015150841.1:797222-798519 GCF_000732505.1 Cyprinodon variegatus
CAAATGAATCAATCAAATCCAATTGACCTGACTTATCCAGAACTGATTAGATTAGATTTTAATGGCGAAGGGCACAAATTGACACAAATATCATTTAACTCTTGAAAACCAATCACCCAAATAGTTTTAAAAGCTAAATAGTCTATTGTTATTAGAGCTTGATGATCAGAAATAAGCAAAGCTTTCTTAAAATAAATGTATTTACCTTTAATTTGAGTAGGTAAATGAATTAGTTTTCCAATGGAATGAGTTTTTTTACTCTTAAAATAAGATAATTTGATAATATGCACTTCAGATAAATGTTAATGCAATTGTTTGTTTGTTTTTTCCTTATTTTAAATGTAAATTGTCTTTTTCCATTGGAAAAAAGTCTCGCTTTTCTCCTCAATTCAGGAAAGAAATGCTAATTTTAAGAAAAAAAAGATATATTAAGATATAAATTTGGATGAGTTGAACTAATTGACTGCAGTTTGCCTCACCTGCAGTGCAAAGTTGCTTTAAAATATGTTTTTAGTGACGAAGCAGCTACCTGCAATAGTGATGAATAATGAAATAAAAAGTTTTAAACATTTTTAGAATGGTATGCTTTCAATAATTATTATTTTTGTCTCTAGTGTCCAAGCAGAGATTCTTTTGCTTGAAAGCGAAGTCATTGGGAACCATCGTTCTTAAAGTGGACGCGTTCATCACTGTTAAAGAGTAAGTAGAAAAAGCAAAAGACAAAGAATCATGCAGAGTTTTCATATTCTTCTCATTTATTTCTCTATTTCTTCAACCGTGGGCTTTTAAGAAGGCTACATGTCAGATTTATCAACTTTCTTAACTTCAGTAAATGATCGTAAATGATTCCTGTAAACGTGATGCAGTCCATCTGTGCGTAAATAACGGGTGTTCCCAAGAAATGTAATAATGCCATGTAAGGCGATGCACTCCCTCGCCTCTCTGATCGGCTTTGAAGACGAAGAACAAACACTTGGATGGAGGTCTGAGAGCTGAGCAGCAGAATTACAGGAACAGTTAAAAGCCAAGCAGTGGAAATAAATAAGAAGAGCTGTAAATGTTACAGAAGTAAAAATAATAATAATAAAAGAAGAAAAGTAATTTGATCTAAAAAACAGTCAAAGACGATTACTGATGGAGGCAAGAGGTGATGTAAATATGAGTTCAGCATCAACCCACATGACATTCTGCAAAAACTGCTTTTAAACAGACACACCTGTACTGTACCTCTGCAGATCACGACTGTCATCCCTTCATCTCGCTCTCATGCATAAACGTATAGAACATTTTGACAGCA
>NW_015150842.1:0-40829 GCF_000732505.1 Cyprinodon variegatus
TTAACCATTTACCTACTGTGTAAGAGACAGGAAGCAAAGGTAAATAAAACATGGAGGATTGCTAATGTACTTATGCTACCTCACGCCACAAAAACAGTTTCTTCCCATCCGCTACCAGCCTTATCAACATGGCCCAGAACCCCCCGTGACACTTGAAACTGCCTCTCTCTCTCCCTCATTCATGACCTACAAGCTACACCAACATAGCATCTGCAGACCTTCTGCGTTAAAATAACCCACAGTCTACTGTGTATATAGTATATAGCTATATAATATATATTTGGGGCCCAAAGGTACTCTATTTATTTATTTCATTTATTAATAAAATTTTTCATAAATAGGATTTAATATCAATTTAAAAACAATTCTATAAGAATTGTACATATAAAATACCTAGTTACGACTCCTTCCAGAGTAGTCATTTACAGTCACTATCCTTTTGGAATATATGTCTTACTCTCCATAATCTTTAAAATGCATCTTTAAGAACTGATGAGAACATTATATTTCATAATGGCACTAATAGGCCGCTTTCTGAGAAGCTACGGGTCGTGATGCTAAACTTTAAGCTCACTTTTTTAATTCAGTGCATGAAATTAATAATTTGTTCCAGTATAGCAACACATAGCTGCTAAAAAAGTAGCTTTTACAATCTAAAAAGTAACATGTGGCTCAAGTTGCCAGCAAATTGTGGTAAAGCATGGACTAATTCGACTATCCATAACAGTTCTTCATTTTCTACAAAAAACTACCAGACACAACAAAGGCTCAATGGATGGATGTGGAGTACAGAGGATCCCTCTACTATCATCACACATAGAGACCCACACACTCACACAACTGTAATATCCCCCTTATTAACACTCAGATTCATACAGTACATGTTATAGAATGAACACAGTCGCACCAATTGGACCATTATTTCAGCTTAGCCAGCCATGTGTGACCAAACCTGACTCTCTCTCACACACACGCCCTCTGTCTAAGCCTCTTATTGTAACCCATTTCTCCCCAGTCTGTTTGGGTGTCTGCTATTGTACTTACATGATTCCATAAAAAAAAGGAGAAGTACGAATACATCACAAGATTGTGTTTATCAAAGCAGTGGGGGAAGCGTTTTTTTTTTTGTTCTAACAACGTGTCTACTAGCCGATTAAGGGCTTGTGTTTTGAACTCAAAGAGCCTGAACTCTTTTTCTTTCAAATGCAAATGAGTGCCTTGCTTTTTCATTGTGAGCGACATGGCAGTTGGAGTCACAGCGTGTCTGTGGAAGTAAAGCTCCAAAGTTAAAGCCTTTAATTTGATAAGGCCGCTTGGAGATCTCCATGGAAACTAGATTTTCATGCAACAAGTACAGTACAGACTGACAGATGCTATGTTTTTAATTCATTCAATTTGGAACATCCAGGCTATTGTAGGGGTAACTAAAGATATTTATCATTTCTCCAACATGTGATTTTTTTTATCATCTCCACTGATATTTTTACTTGAGATTAATTGGTTCTGATTTGTCATTTGGATGGCAATGACTGTCACTCTTGCATGATCATCAGTCACAACAGCTGATGATTTCAGATCATTCTTCCACTGTAACACTGAATAAAATAGCGTTTAGCTAGTAGTTAGTTATAGTATTCAGACTTTTTGTTATCATGATCTTCTTGGCGGCGTAGTGACCTCAGTGGCAGACAAACACACGTTCAGACATAAACACATGAGGTTTCTGTTGCGTCTGGCCCCCATGCAGAGGCAGTTGCTGAATAGCTGAAGGGCTTCGTGACTGTCAGTAAGTGTGTGTGTGGCGAGTGCACGCTTGACCAGTTTTGTTGCCAGTAGCGATTTTATTCCCCTCTCATTACTTCATGTTCATAGAGTCTGCAAAAAAAAAACACTTACTTATGCCCTCCTTTATCCTGTCTTGTTCGGATCTGTCCTTTCTTTGCATTGAAAGAAACACCTATCCCTACTTCATCGTGTTTCCAGTTGTGCTGCTTTACTTATGTTGTATGTGTTTGAACAGATTAAGTGAAAGAAGCATGGCGGTTTGTGTTTCTTTGTGTGTTGCTGGGCAGATCTGATGCTTATATGTTGTTGATCTCTGGGATTCAGGATGGGGATTGTCGGCATGTCTTTAAATCGTTGGCATGCAACCACTTTGGTTTATTACCGTTCAGTTTGTACAATAATAAGACACAAGATATAGTGAATATAAAAAAATCCAACAAATCTGGTTTTAAACTCCAAGATATTTTATGTAAAGTATGAAAAAAATCCATTTGTTACATTTTTTACAACCTTTAGTGAGACATAAAGTAAATCATTTATAATCAGCTGTGAAGTGAGTGAACAATGCAAGAGATAAAAAGCTGCAATAATTGGATGCATAAGTGTCTTAATTAAATCTTTGTTAAAATATCTTTTGAGTTAATTATAGTATTCAGTCTTCTTTAGCACAAACCGTCATTTATAAAGAATCTGAATGACTTCAAAGGTTCCCTAAAAGAACTATTGTGCATTATATTTGCAATATGCGTTGCTCACACTTACCTCTCCAGCTCTGAACAATAATCATTGATTGGAATGGGATCAAAGCTTTATGAAAGCTAGTCCAGAATAGTATTTAATCGTCCTTTATCCACTTTGTAACTAGTTTGGTGGTGTGCTTAGAGCAAATGAAGACCTGTTTGTGTGTAAAGTCTCAACATTCTGAGAGGATTTTTTGGTATTTATGAAAATAGTTATTTCATTATAATGGCATCTATTTTATGACAAGCTAAAATGTAGCAAAAATTCCACATATCCTAATACTACCTCCACCGTGCCTCAGACATAATGTTCTGTTCTAGCTGATTCAAGCTTTCTCTTTCTCTCTTTGAATATAATGGGTGTCTTATTATCTTAGGTCTACATTTACCAGACCTTCACAAATTAAGATCTTTGCCCCAAGGTGCATATAAAAATTATTTGTTTGAAATAATTTGTTTGTTTTTTATTCAATTGTATTGGACAGACATTTCAGTTTTTGTGAAAAATGTTCCACAATAATTTATCATAGCCTCAGGCTTTTGCAGAATAAAGATCTAACACTGGAACTATAGTGCAGAGACCTTTAACGTCTGCTGTATGTGCAAATTGACAGAAGTTTTAGATTCTTTTATTTGTAAACCTCAAACTTACAGCCCCTCATCTAACACACTCAGTTCACATGCTGAGGTGATTTACTGTAATACACCCACTAAAGGACGCACATTATAGGCGACCACACACAGTTCACCAATACCAATGTGAAAACCAACAGCATTATGCATGTTGGGATACCACCCGGGTGTTATTTTGGTCTGAGGCATGTGCAGCTTAAACTTCCCAGAAACAACCTTTCAGCATTTATATTGGGGTTACGCTTATTTTCTATTTTCAAAAACTTGCAGTTACTGCACTTGCAGCTAAACTCCCACGAACAAATAAAACCAAACTCCAAGACAATTAGCAGCAAAACGATGTCACTTCAGTTTACTGAAGGTTTGAATCCAGCAATATCTTACTGATGCAATTGCTAAAAATGTTTTGAAATTCTCATAATGACATTTAGATAAAGTTTATAATTTCCTACACTCTTTTCAAAGACTGTCTCCCCCTTTTTAATCTATTTCTCTTAACTGCCATACTTTCCTAGCTTCAGATAAACAAACATTTAAGGCTCTAAAATCCTCTATGGGAACATATTCTGAAAAAGCCCTCAGATAAACAAAATTGTGTGAATAAAGTACAGATTTTTGTAATGAAGGATTTGATGTTGCCAGGTTGCTTTAATCAGCAGCCCAGGATACTGCTGGCAACAATCAAAAGCAAAAAAAAAAAAAACATACATACTGTACAGTTCTAGACATATATTATGTTATATTTACACCTTAGGGCAATTAATGCTATAAAACTCTGGGACATTAAAGGATTTACTCAGTTTTCTTTGCTAAGCTCAAGTGACCATGCAATAAACAACTTTTTAAAAGCAATTCTCAGAATAGCCATCAATTGTAAAGGTTGGACTTCTTAATTTTATAATCTTTACAAGGTCAAAACTATATAGCTATCCTATATCCTATACTGTAGGTATAATCCTATAGGCTCAGAAAAAAGGATTTTATTCTTGCTTGTTAGAGAAAATATATATATTTTTTCTTTAAATGACGCATTCAAATGAAATATAATTTCATGGGTCTAGCAGCAGAGCTGAGTATGCAGGTTGTCAAAAGAATCCTGGATTTATCCCAATTACCTTGTCTTAGGTAAAGTTTCGAATCCTAACAATATTATACTAATTGCTAGGGGTGGGTAGTAACTACATAGTTAGATTTACTCAGATACATTTACTTAAGTAACTTCAAAATAAATCAAAGGCATTTTATGTTTTACTTTTACTTGAGTAAAAATATGTTGAAGTAGTGCTACTTTTACATAAGTAAAAGTTTTGGGTACTCTACCCACCTCTGATAATTGCCAAGCATTTGTCAGTTATGCAGCCAATGAAGATGGTTTTATCCAGACAAGGTTTGTCTCTAAAGGCTACTTAGCCCCTTACGTTTTGACCTCAGTGAGACTGTTATATTAAACTAATATTGCATTAAAAAAGCTAAAAAAGCTAAAACACTAATATCAGGTTTCAATATAAGGAGAAAGGTTTGCGATGAGAATAAGAAATACATTTTTACATTTTTCCAACATAAATAGATGACACCTTCTGACCAAAACACCACTTAATGTACTATGATACAAATATTTGAGTTTGAAAAGGCCAAAGCATGCTGTCATGCAGATGAAGCTATTCCATCAAAGATGCTTGTTTTGGTCTCCTTTATCATTTCATCATTGTTTTTCCAAAGCACCTTTGGCTTGTTGCTAGGTCAGATCTGGAAGCACTTTCCTCAATGGGAGCTGGAAGAGGGAGGAGGCAGTGATATGATTGGTCAGACTTACTAATAAACTGAGCTGATGAGTAGTGGGACAGAGGCAGCGCCTAAAGCGCCTAAAGGCACTGGATAGAATGTAAACAAAACTGGTTATTGGAAAGGGTTGTCACGATAACTTCCACTCCACACTGCCCACAGTGTGAGTTTCTGCATGTAGGTGAGCATTTCTGTGATTTGGTGTAGGTGGATTTATCCTTACACAGTTGAGTTTAGTTGATTCAAATCACGTTAGGTTTAAAACTGCTGCCCATAGGCTGCAATATTAATATCAGTGTTTTTGTTTCATTTTCCAGTTACAGATAATGCTTTGAGTGACTTGAAGGTTTATTCTGTAGCAACATATTGTAGGTAAAACCAGAAAATATCCCTTAAATAAATTCCCACTTTTTGGTGTGAGAAAGACTGCATGTCTGCATGTGTGAATTAACATTTGCGTGCAGACATGCAAGCTGTCCCGTATTTGTCAGTATCCATCCAGCCTGCATCAGTGCATTCAAGTGTGTGTGTGAGTGTGTGGGTGCATGTGCGTGTGGGGAGTTCTGGGTCACAATGGCAGCTGGGGGAACACTGCCCGGGTGCTAAAGTTTGATTGGTTGTCACATGCTCATGCTTCTCTCAGTATTGGCTGGAAAATTTACTACTATTTCCATAGTAACAGGACTGTAAACAACAACAAGAGAGGCATGCCTGATTGTTTTACAACTTGTTTATGTGTGTGTTTGTTATTCTTCTGAACATTATTATTTATGGTCTTGTATCCATCGATCTGTTAGGTAAAAACAAAATGTTTGCAAACCCTCATCCACATTGGCAAACCTTCCCAGTGCTCCCAGTAACAGATGGGGGTTGGAAAAAGGCAAAAAAAAAATCACTTGAGGGGATGGAGGAAGCAAAAAAAAAAAAAAAACAGAAAAAACAAAGCCATTATCTAAGATAACAACATGGCAACACACGACACTGAAAGAGAGGGCCTCTGTTACAATGAAGACTTATTGCTCTATTTCAAATCTAGCAGAAAATCACACAGATAGCTTTAATAGTTTTCACACTGATTGTATTTTCAGTTCAGGGCATAGAAAATGCTTTTTATCTGGTGAACAGTTTACAGACAAGAACATGTCTAATCAGTGTTCCAGTACATAAAGAAAAATCTACAGTAATAGATAAAGCTACAGTAACAACCAAAACCTCAAACGGTTAAGCATTTGCTTGCATTTAAAGCCCCAGATTCAATATGTTGTAGAAGCCTCATTGTAATTACAGGGCAGATATTGCTCTACTCTCTTTGCACATTAACAAAAAAAAAAATAAATTAAATGAAATTAAATTCAAGCCTAGACTTTGAGCGTGCCATAGAAACACACCAATGGGCTCTAAACGTCATGCTAAAAGTGTAACCCTGACTGTATGCTGAAGGTTATAGACTTGCTGGAGGGTGAATCTCTGCCCCAGCCACAACAGTCTTTAAAAATATCTTACCGGCTTCCAGCAAAGAAGCCTCTATAGGTTTTCCAGAATCACTTTCTATTAAGCACCATCCATTTACTATCAATTCTAACCAGCCTGCCTGATCCTGCTGAAGAAAATCATCCCCACAGCAGAAAGCTGCAACCACCACAGTTCAAGGTGGCAATGATGTGTTTGGTCACCAATCATGGACTCATCTGACTGGAGCTCCTTGTTTTTCATGTCTGCTACTGTATGTTTCTTTAAATGGCTAACAACAAACAGAAAGAAGGATTTATTTATTTTTTTAAGCCAAAAAGCCTTTTTTTTGCTGCTCTTCCAGAAAGACCACATCATTAACAGTATAAAAAAAGGTCTTCCCTCCTGAGCTGTCAATCTTTGCTGCTCCTCCAGTTTTACTATGTGGTTCTTGCTAGATTACCTAATTAATGTTTTCCTTGCCCGACATGTCAGTTCAAGTGAAAAGCTGGATTTAGGGTATCAGAGCTCAGAGGACTCAATAAAAACAATGTAGGTCAAACCTTGCAAGCTTTCCTCTCACCATTTAGCTGTATTTGTACATGAAACTTTGTAGCAAATAACTAAAGTCCAAAAACAACTTCGGAGAGACAAGAGCTATTGACAAAGTCTGTTTCTTGAAAGCAAATTATTTCTTCAACAAACATGCACAGTGGACCAAAACACAGCAACATATTTTATATTTAGATGCTTCACCCTAAGGCTGGACAATATTTGCGACTGGCATACAGTACATCTCCAACAAAATTCACCCACACAACCAGACGTTCGGCTGCACCTTCCAGGAAAACAAGATCCTGTTAGCAGCCCGGCAACAGCTTGAATGTTCCAAATGGCTCCATCGTCGGTGCCAGAGAGGGTCGGACACAAACACAAAGCTAGCTGAAGTCTACAGTTAGAAATAAATTAACGGTGACCCTGCAAACATCATGTTATCTCCAAGTGTTGGGGTAAGCTAAAAATAAGGGAACAATTCAAATGGATACCATACTTTCAATCAAGCAGCAGTTCGGCAAGATAGATTAGTTCTAAATGTTGTCAAACTCATATAGAAAATGAGCCATATTCTGTCCTGCATAAGTTTGTTGTCTACTGCAATAAAGCCTTATAGTCAAAACTATAAAAACAGGAATTAAATATGCCTAGAAGAGCAATTTTGATTGAACAGCACAGAAACAAACTTGTCTTAGTTTTTTTCCCTCGGGTACCAGTGTTTGGATATTGACACCAGGCTTGTTTTTGAAGTTCATCAGGTGGTCATACAAAGCAACAACGGCATGCACATACACACACATAGAAACGCACACTCTGGGAATCCCAAAAGGCTGATGCCAACAAGTGAGAAACACCAACAACCACACGTGTTGTGTTAGTAACCTCAGCCCTCTGTGTGTGTGTTTGTGTGTCTCAGGGGAACAGGAGCTCAGGACTCAATTAGGCCGGCATGAGTGGAATGCTTTCAGAGGGAACGGGACAAGATGGCTATGAGGTCGCCAATGTGCGCCTCTGTGTCTCACTTGCCCTTCATCTCAATTGGTCTCGCTTCGGCTGACCCATGGCGGCGTGAAGGGGAGCCATGTCAGACACGCACATTTATATACACACACAGAGTGTCATGAAGTGAAGAAACGACCTGCCTGGACAGGCTGGAGGACCCTCAGGGGTCCTCTGCTGTGTCTCCTGACATGTTCTCTCCGACTTCATTTACACCGGGGAGATAAAAGAAGCCTGATCACCAAATGAAGCGTGTTTAGTCGTCTTGTTACTTCTAATAAAAGCCTCTTTAAAGGTGCACTCTATTGATTAAAGTACCAATGAGTAAGACGTTCACCGTAAAACCAAAATAATTAACCCAAATAATTATCATTTCTTATCCAGGATCAGTCCTCCCCAGCAACGTTGGTCAAATTCTGACCTTTTTAACTTAGAAATGCAGTACAGAACTACTTGAGTTTACCTAGTGGTTCCTGAGCCAATCATATTAGAGTTTCCAGGGTCGCCATAACAGGTGGCAGCCTTTGGTGTTTTATGTTAGCAAAAGAGCAGCATGTCGCTACCCGATCTGTTCCATCAGCTCATTTGGCCATATGCAGGAAGATATTCATCCAGGTCGCCATAAATAATGTAATTATGGAACTAAAATAGATTATTTCCATCCTTAAATCACAAAAAATACTAAAACACTAACATTGCTCAAAAATATTTTAAGACTTTCCAGAGACAGTTTGATGTTTTTTACATTTTCTAAATTAAACTGCTCGTCTAATATCATCATCAGACATGCTCAGAGGAGTCCGGCAAAATATAGATAAAACAAGTATATCTGCATTTTAGTTGTTTCATTCTTCAAATTAGACTCTATATAACATAATGTTAACACAAATGAAAAACATAAAACTCAAAAAAGACTACATTTATGTTTAAATTCAAAGCCGAAAAAGTTAACTCCTGGAAGTAGCGTAGGAGCCCATTTCCAGTATAGATTGGGCACAGACAAGTGATAAAACAGAAAGGATTTCAAGGCATTTATTTACTCTGGAAATACATTATTAACCTTTAATACATTATAGTTTAGTACACTTACTATTTTTAAGGACAGAAAAACTTAGACTTAGACTTGTATTTAGACTCAGCTTTATTTATCCCTTGGGATTACTCCTTCAGAGAAATTCTGGTTCCAGTAGCTTATACAGAGTGCATTAAAAGGCATTAAAGATCAAAAAATACAACGGACAATATAAAAGCGTGTATATAGTACAAAAAAAGCATAAAAAAAGTTGTAATGTCCTGAAAAATGTTTCCTTTAGATATAAAAATATCTGCACATCAGAGAGCTAAGGAAAGACTACACAGTAGTTGACTTGGGTTATTGCACTTGTACTGCAGAGATGTACTGACATTATTACACAAGCTACACAGTAGCTGGAATGTGTTATTGCACAGTGAGAAAGCAGAATATTGTGTAATGTGTAAATGTGTGACAATAGGTACTTTTTTACATCTTTTTCAAGATGTCAGTAATTTAGGAATTTTTTACAAAGTAAACTCAAAAGCGACCTGGATGTATATCTGGCAGCGAATGCGCAAATGAGCTGATGTTAGGGATCCAGGACGGATCGGGTAGTGACACAACAGCTAGCAAAAATGGAAGCTGGGGTGAGAAGTGAAGCAGAAATTGTATCATGTACTGGTCTCACTTGAGAGGGAAGGAATGCTACGTGTGTAGCATATTTTACTGATTTCAAACGCTATGTGTCATTATTACTTATTGTTCTTTTAATTTACAATTAATGTTTTTTTATTTCTACCCACTCTTTTTAACTAAAGGTCCAATCTTTGATTTGCTTTTGGGGCAAGTCGTGCCCACTTTTCCTTTTTGCACGGAAATAAAACTCTTGCTTTTTATTTAATCCAAGATTTTAAAAAAATAAAAATGCTATGAAATATTCTTATAAACAATCAGAGCATGTTTTTTTAGAAGGTAGGATTGTTTCTCCCAAAAAAGATAGAACGCAGTCATTTACCAGTTTTGTAGATTTCGTAGCGCAGTGAAAAGCCCGCCCCCTGCTGGGCGTAGTCTGACACAAACTTGATGTGAAGAGATGGACCAGACGATATGATTGGAGCCGGGGCAATGTTGCTGCAGTGCTTTCCCAGCAGGTCGCCTGCTTCCGAGTTCCCATCATGGATCTCTACATAGTCATATCTGAAAAAGACAAACAAGTCTCGTTATGAATGTGATCTCTTGTTTTGCAAAATTAGCTAACATTGATGTAGACCCCACACATCCTGGTTGTAAGTTGTATTAATGTTTATCTAAGAACAAAAAAAGAAATAAATAAGCCAATACAGAAAAATGTTCTTCCCAAAGGAGGGCTCTCTGATGAACTCAATACACGGCCAACTTAGTCTGCTGCTCTGCTGGAAGCAAATACTGTTTTTGCACTTTAACAACCTGCCTTCTGTCTTCTTAAAAAACTAAAATCCCACACTTGTGCTGCTTCTTGTCCTTTTTTTAGCGCAGGAAAAAAACATTTTTACATGCTGTCATCTGTTGTTTGAACTGTTGAATGAGATGTGAGACAGGGTTTATACAGAAATGATTAACTCTAATTTAATGATTTTTAATGCTCTTTTAATGCTCTTAGAAATAATTAATGCCATCAACAAATACCCATGACTCTCATATATATACACGGCAAATTCCTTCATCTTTTTCATCGGCAGGCTGCAATTCCTTAATTTCCAGCCACTTTTGTTAAAATTAGCCTTTTCCCCATTCTCTAGCCTTTTCCCTGCAGCGAGCTTCTTTTCCGAACATTCCGGATCAACCGGAAGCAGTTCCGCGCAAATATATCATGATATATTTGCAAATATATATATTGTTTAATAAATTGATTTTATAAACTTTTTTTTTCTAAATAAAGCATTTTAAATGCCGAAATCATTGCATTTAATGAATTTTAATGCCAAATCAGGCCTTAATTAAAAAAAATATTATTTAATGACTTTTAATGATTTTAATGATCCGCGGAAACTCTGTGAGAGATGGAAAATCTAACAACCTCGGTATGTCCTGAACAAGCAGGCTGAGGTTGTCCATTAACAGTAGGTGATTCCTGGATGGATGGATGGATGGATGGATGGATGGATGGATGGATGGATGGATGGATGGATGGATGGATGGATGGATGGATGGATGGATGGAAATAATTGCAGATTAAAATCAAAATATAAATTCTCATTGTTTTACCATTCGGTCGTAGATCAATGTCCGCTTAATCTATTGTTGGAAAGAAATACTGAGCATTACAAAAGTGGACTGAAAAAAAAACTTGAAAGACACCTCACACTAAATATAAGCAGACAGGATGCTGGGAATTGTTTTCTACCATAAAAGGACGTCACTGGCAAGAAATCTATTTCTATTCCTGTTTCTTTCATGTTTTCTGACAACAAATGTTAAGGTCTATCTGTGGACTCACAGCAGGAGCGCTGCCTCTGCGTCTGGATACCAAAGGCACACCTGCCTGTCTCTAAAATAGCTTCCTGGGAATAAATTCCTGGAGGGCGTTATAAAGGAAGGTTTTAACATTTGATTTAAACTAAAATCTTCTTCACAATTAGGAATTTTCTTTAACTACTGTAAAGCAAAACACTTTAGGGTGAACTTTACCTGTATGCTCGTTTACAGCATAACAATTACGTCTGACCACATCAGAGCTGAATAATTTATGCTGCGCAGATCTTTATATATTTCTCTGAAACTTGTGCAGCATTGAGTTTCTGTATAGTTTAACAGTTATTTCTGACTTTATTGCTGTTAAAAATAACACCCACCAGCAACTCTGGTCATTAAACTGACTTATAACACGAAGGTATCATGTACCTCTGGATAATAAAAGTTAAGCTCATGGTAAGCTGCTCCCACACAGCACACATATTAAAAATACATGCATATGAAAAGGGTGTTAATCTTTTCACTATTTGTTAGCTGGCATTTGTTGCAGCTTTTCTTTTTTAAAATATAGTTAGCAAACCTGGAACCTAAAAGCAAACAGGAGTTATGGCACTGGAGGATAGACTTTAAAATGAAAACCTTAGCTGTACAAAATATAACATTATCATTTAAGATTAAAAGAAAAAAATGTGTGCATATTAAAATTAACATGCAACAACTATAAGATTCTTTTCATCCAGGGTAAATTTCAGCCTGCTTTATTTTACAACATTGTTTCAACCATTAAGGTTTGCAGATATTTGATCCTGCAAACCTTTCTTTGGGTCCATTGAGGCTGAGAGTTTTGAGGCTTGTTTCTGATTTTCAACAAGTCAACAACGAGCATCTACAGTATCTAGCCATAAATCTTTTTTTTTTCTTTATGCAACGTCATGTCGAAGTGATGATGCCATGTTTTTTTAGAGACATGAGCCGTTCCTCCGGCGGCATTCCTAAAAGCCATTCTTGTTTTCATATGAGAAGAAGTGAATGTTTATAGTGTGATGGAAATTTTAGACTACATGGTGAGAATCACAAAAATCTAACACTAAGTTCATAATGTTTAGGTGCTAAGAGTGTGAAACTGTCCCATATGGTCATATTTCTGATCACCAGATGATCAACATTTTCTTCTATTTTCTCTTTCTTTTCCATTAGAATCAGTGAAGGTTGTGTTGTTGGTAAAGTGTTTTTATTATGTTTCAATTAAAGTACAGAGTAACATGGTAAAAACTGTTCTGGATTTGTACGTTAAATTTCTGTCTAATGTCCTGCCAAAAAAAAAAAACCTTAAGACTAAAAGCTTGAGAACTTTCTTTGAAAAGTTTGGACTCCTTTAAATATGACTCAATCTATGCATTGTTTTTCTTAATTGGAAACCCAAATAACATTTTTTAATTACCCCATGTGTCATTTTACAAATACATAACAGACATTCTATGTGAACATAAACTTAACAGATCCCTGCATGTAAAAAAAATTCAAATGCAAAGAAGAATTATGTTTGTGTTTGATCTGACAGGTGAGCCTCCTCCTAACATGCTGAGGGTCACTCACCTCCTTCTCTCCCATCATGCTCTGTGCATAAACCCCCCCTTCTTCAGATTTATGTTGCAAACTGTCACTTTACATGCATGCTTGTCTTCTGCAAGCACGTGTGGGTGAGTCTCATATGTTTCTTAAAACAATGATTCATTATCCAGACAGTTCTCCACACCTCTTTTGTGTAATGGCAACTCATTCTCTTAATACTCCTCTATGTGTTGCTTTGCCCTTCTGTTCTTGCTTTAAACTTAATGAATGTTAAGCAGTTTAGAGATTATAGTATCAACTTTGTCTAAAAACAAGAAAGCAAAGAAGACAATATCAGATTGATCTGAGAGGACACCGAAGTGCACCTAAGCTGCCTTCTCCACGCCTCAGACTAGCATGGACAGGTGTCCTCCATTCCTTCTGCTGCATGCTTTTAAAATTAAACAAAGCCACCAACTCTTAAGCCTTGCATTCATGCAGCATGTTTATGTTGATGAAAACAAATCTAGCGGTTTAACACAGTTCTGGTCAGAGGGGTTTGAGGTTTCCAATCCATACAAGAGTGGGAGTTACACGGCTTCTAACAAACTGTTTAATCCCATCGTCTCGTCTCTCTTTTCCCCCTAAATATATTCCACTGTAGCTGTTCCAAGATGTTCTTAGACTCGCCAAAGGGAACAACAAGACCTCCAAATCAGATTCTCCCACACATGTTTTTAAGTCATTTTTATGTTGAGTAAATGGAAGGGGAATAAATTCTTGATACTAAATAGACTTTAACAGTGGACCTGAGTAAGTGTCACGGTAACATAAGGAATGTAATGAGTGAGGAAGCTCTGATAAGGCTGTCAGATAAATATCCTACCCTACAGCTTTCTTATTTATATTTCTTTTCAGACTTTTTTATGGACCAAAGTTGTCATCGTGTCTTTATGTGAGAAACATTGTGATGATGGAGGGGGAAAAAACAAAGGACCAATAACATAATGACCACACCTTCCAATAGCACCATTTCAAAATGAGTAAAAAAACCTCAATAAAATATACTTTTTATAAACAATCATTGAGTGTTTGTAAATTAAACAACTCAATCTCTGTCTCATTTGATTAAAGCCCACAATAAGTCTTAAATCCCTGTTGTACTTAGCAAACTTTACACATTTATGCTTGTCATAGGCCAGAAGAACGCTTTTCTCCTGGGCATCTCCTAAACATACAGATGGTTGCTATAGAAACTTGAAGCCATTTATAAGATTAAGTCTTGGAGAATTTTTATTTTTTTTTACCTTTCTTATAACACTGTGTACCATAGCAAATTGCACATTGGCAAACTGTCCAAAGAAATAGGCAAAAAAATGAAGTCTAATGAACAGACTGACATGGATGACTAATTAAATGGTAACAGGAACTGACATCAGTTTACATAAATGTCAAGTAAATTACTAAAGACAAAAAAGGCTAAATTTAAATTGATTTTAAATATGTTTATCTCAAGCAATTTTATGTCAAGAAAAACAACATTTGTTCTAATATGTCTCTTTTTTTTCTTTTTTTTTTTTACCTAAACTTCCACAGTAATATTCATTACTGCTAAATAAAGATATTTTTTAAAAGTTTTATATACATCTTTTCTTGGTGCGATTCCAAATGTCTGCATTTAAAAATGTCAAAATCAGATAAAAATGACAGTTGTTAATAATAGTTTTGATACAAACTGCAGGTGCTGGAATTTTATATTGGGTAAATCGTTTCATACATATCACTTCTGCTTTAGTCATGTGTCAGTGTAAAATTTAGCCATAAGGAGTATTTTTAGATCTTTCTTAGAGAAGCAAAACGCACTGTTGGCTCTCTGTCAAACAAAGGAAGAAATCATAAATCTGCCAGTTTCCTCCAACCCCTCTGACCGTTAACAGATGCTTCTTGCAAAAGCATCAATGCCTGTAAGCAAAAGCAAACTGTAATTTTGCAGTCGTTCCTCTTCTTCTACACTTCACTTATGCCTGCTTGTTTTTTAAACAGGGATCCAATCAAACAGAAAAGAAATCAGGAGATTTGAAAGCTTTGTTCAGGCAACAGGCCCATTATTTTCAGATTGATTTTACAAAAATGAGAAGAAAAAAAAAAACATACTGTCTTTTTTGTCTAATGAGATCCAAGCCTGTTTTTGCACAAAGATCCAGTTTTAATTTTCCACACTACTGCTAAGAACAAAGTGAAGGACAGACCATGGACTGAATTTGAGGTCAACACTGCTGGTACATTTAGGGGAGGCTTCTGCACAGGAGCAGCTGACAGGATTGTTTCCAGACACTAATAACAACCCATGAGGGATTTATTGAGTTTTTACAAATCATATCTGATTGTGTTCAGTTCCTGCAAACTATTCTTAAGATTAGATCCAAAACATAAATCAAATCTGCCAAATTCATTTTTCCATGTACAGTAAAACATCATTTGGCATTTAAAGAAGAGTCTATACTCATGGCATCAAATTTGTCATTTCTTAAAGTCAGAATTTAAAATTCTGTTTTTTTCTTTAGGCTATATATGATAATAAAGCAGTTAGAAGCACTTTTTAATGCGACCTAAACACATGCTTACCGTTTGGACCACATATTTAAACAAAGGTGTTGACTTAAAGCACCAGTCGGGAGCGTGTCAGGGAAGCAGGTAATAGAGAGCGAGCTTCACTGATATCAGGTAATGGGTTTCTTATTGCTTTGCGCTGGACAGTGAAAACTAGTGTGTGTACATGTGTGTAAATGTGTATGTGGAAGTATGTACAAGTGTTCAGCCATAGTCTGCAGGACAACTAATCGATTCCTCATTATGGTTTTAACACACATTGATCAGAATCAGTCCTTCACTGAAGCACGCACACACACACACACACACACACACACACTGACACGCATAGAGTTATTACAGTAGCAGACATTGATCAGGTAGACCCTCAGGGCTCCAGGCAGTATCCATAAATCACAGCAGTAGTATTATCATTATAGCCAACATACCTGAAGGAGGTTATGCATAAATACCTATTCTAAACTCAACACATGAGAGGTTAACATTTCATTAAAGCTTTTAGCTCATTTTCTTTGACAACACATAGAAAAATAATGATCATATTTATATATATATATTATTATTTTTTTGTTTGTTTGTTTTTCATTGCTTTTTTGGGGTAAGGGGGGTATTCTAGATGGAAGGATAATAGATGACCTCTGCTATCCATTGACTACTATATTATGCTCTAAATGCTTCATTTTCATCGCATTTTTTATAAGTTTAAAATGGAAAAGCTACTTGTTGATACAACATAACAGAAGTTAGAATGGCTTGGGAACCGGTGTTAAACGTACAACCAAAAAGCTAAATTAGATGTTTTTTACTGATATCAACGATGATCAACTTAAAATCAACTAAAATACAGAGCCTATAGCTCAGCCTTGTATTTCTTTGCTTTCTGCTTTAGGTATATATTTTAAACTTTCCATCCACACTATCTGGATGTGATACTCTTTATAAGGGGTTGTTTATGGGGACAGTCTGACGTTAAATAAGTCATTTTTTACAATAAACAAATTCAGTCTGACTAAAGCAGAGCTAAGGTGAAGATTTTGACAGTTTGTTTCTTCTTGTTTCCTGCAAGTTATAGAAAAATCAAATAGAGTGACGATTTATAAATAGGGCTATAAGTATTTCCTCAGGTATACTAAGCATTTCCTGAAATTCTTAGAAACACATTCAACATTGATAAACAGATTTTTGACAAATCAGGTCATTACCAAAAACTTGTTTTGAGAATCTATTAAAGGACTTGAATATTTTTGCTGAATGTTTCAAAAACAGAAGCACCATAAGGACAAAAACCTTCAGATGACATTTTTCATGTCAATTTTGAAATATGCAGACATTCTTCTTTATAGCGTATCAGTGTTTTCACCCTGAAAACAGTAAAACTAGATCACCTTTAAGGAAACCCTTTCAAAACAGCTTTGATGTGGGTTCTTCCCAGCTTTTAGTGGTTTATCTATCAACAAACCGCAGCATAACAGTTAAAGACAATCGTCTGCAATTACCTTGGTGAGACGGCAATGGACATACACAGCTAAGTTGGCAAGCAGATGTGAAGTGAACAATAGAACACATAAAACTCCATTATATTTAGAGCCTTTAGAAAATCTGTTGATTTTGTATAAACTGGGGTCTTCGTGATACACGGCACCATTGATTGGGTAGATTTGAAATAATTGAGGGCTTAAAGAGAGATGCATCTCTGCAGACTTACAGAAAGGTTTACTGATTGGGAGCTTTTATCATTCAACATTAAATACAGTATATCTTCTTTCTCTTCCAGGCAGGCAGATTTCATATGCCCAGATATTTACATTTCACTGCAGGGCAAATGTTGTTTTTCTCATTTAATTGCTGCAATTATCTTCTAGCTAAAACATGTTTCCTTTCCTGAAAATTTGTAAGTTTTTTTCCATTCAATTATTTGTATACAGACACCTTTCTTTAAAAAAAGGCACCCCGGCATGAAGAGAAATCCTAAAAGACATTTCTCTGAGATCACTTGTTGCCATTGCTGTATAATTGTTAACCAAAGAAGATACTTTCAACTAAAAAGCACATAAATAGGCTAAAAATGTTCATTTCCTTGAGTGATCATTTATTTCCTTTTTCCTAAACAGAGTGATAACCCCTTTCTTGGCTCTTTGTTTGAACTTTTGTCTAGATGCTTGACTCTCCTGCTGGTAGAGTCACCGTGATGTTAATCCAAACATGCAGGCTGCTGCTAAATGCCCACAGCTGGTAATCGAACTGTCACTCCACATGCTGCTGCTCTCTCCTCCTCCCTCTGCCATCCTTTTTCTTCCCTCCACCTTTTTCCTCTCTGCCGCTCTGCCCCGAGGCCAGTGTCGCATCACATCACTCCATCTTTTCACTATTCTCTTGGTCAGGTCTGCAGGACTTCTGCCTGCCGGCCAGATGTATCTGCATGTGCGATAAAATATTCCTACATTTGCAGACAGCAGTGTTCACATTTGATATGTGACTCACATTACACGAGACACGCAGAGAAGACAAGGAAACGGGCATGAAATTAAATGACAGATTGGGGCAGAGCAAAAAAAAAGGTCTCAGTCACTGGTAAAATGATATTACTCACTTTAGCTTCTGTCATATATTTTTGTTACAGTAGACATACAAACCTACTCATATTTCTTGATGTTTTTTGTTAGATTGTTTTATTTATGATCCATTCACAAACGGAAATGTGCATAATATAAAATGTATTCAAGGGAGCAACACAAAGTATGAGGATGGGAGGGAAATTGTTCATAATTTGTTTAATGTTTTAACATAACAATCTAACAAAGTGTTGTTTACATTTGTAGTTAGTTCTCTTTCATCCTATACCCTTAAAAAATCCAGTTTCCTCCAATAGTAAGATATAACAAACATAGATTTGCTGCTATCTGAAAGACTTGAACATCATCGTAAAGACAGACAAACAGCTGAAAATGTAAAAGATTATTCAAAAATTAAGTTGGGTTTAAAAAGAAACCTTTGAAAATTCATTGAGCACAAGTTAATTTATCAGTAGAAAATGAATAAGGACGGCGCAACTGCAAACCAACCAGACATGGCCGCCTACCTTAAACGTTTGCCTGGGAAGGAGAGTGTTTATGCCTGTAAGAGCAAGAGTGACTCTGGAGGAGCTCCATAGTCCACCATAAGTGGATCTCTTTAAGTTGTAGAAAATTGTCGATAAAACAGCTCCTAGCTGTGAAAGTCTGGCCTTTATAGCTGAATACAAAAAAGGGGCATAAGAAGTCCTGTTTGCAGCTCATGTTAGAGACTATGTGAAATAAGGAGAACTGGATGGACTGAAAGCTGCACTACTGAAATACATGTGGCATGAATTTATTACCACACTCATTGTCTGTGTTTTTTAATCTTTTTTTTTTTTACACTTTATAAATGTTAAACTATTCTGTGTTTATTATTTCAAATAAAAGTACAAGTTTGTGGAAGAAAAATTAACTAACATGGAAAACGAACTAACATGGAAAAAGTTTTGCATGGCACTGCACACTATTGCTTTTTCATTCTACTCTGCACACAGGCTCCATATGTTGCTTGTTGAATTCATGACTGGACTTAAGTACCAAAAATATTCTCTCACTTCATAGTTCATGCCTCATGTTGTATGAGAGCTTTTTATTGTTGGAACTCACCATTTTAAGTGTTAGTCTATTTCCTGTCTTTGAAGAGGGAGATGGATTATTGGAGGTCCAAAACAGAGTTGTAGGTGATACAAATATAGACAGAAACTTTAGGGGGAGAAAAGACATGGATCTAAGATTTAAGAAGTAAATCACTGAATGAAGACAATCCAGAACTTAACTTGCAGTTACCATTTTCTGATATACCAGCTTATAGAAGATGAAGACGGCTTGGCGAGGGACAGAAAGAAAGGAGATAAATTTGACTTAAGGACACATTGCGGATCAAACAAATATAGGCCAAAGAAAGGGAGCAGAGGTGATAGAGAAGGAGGGAGGGGGGCAAGAGAGATCGAAGAAGGTGAGATGGGCAAAGTTGCAAGAGCAGATGAAAGATGATAGATGGAATCCATTGGGCAATGGTGACGAGGGTGGGAGTGGGGGACATGAATCTAGTGGCGAGAATGGGGCAGAGAGCCAGTAGGAAAGAGGAGAGGAGACAGAGCGACAGGAGGTATCTGTCAGGATAATTTGTGCTTGCCCTCAGCAGACCCTGACGCTGCACTTTTCCCTAAGCGGCCGTGTGTGCGTCTGTGTTTGTGTGTGAGCCCTCTCCAAATGCTCCAAATTGAGATCTTGTTTTTAGAGGCACAGCAGGGCAGCAAGCCATTGACAAACATGAGATAAACAACCAAACCAGTAAGTCAAAGCACTACATTTTTATATTCTGCACCGTAATGACGACTGTATACAGTTCATCAGAAGTCCCAGAAGTTTGCTCAACATTTATTGAATGTTTATGTCCAGCAAGAAACTATTCTTGACAAATGCAGCTTTAAAACCAAAGGAGTAGATTTCAAATCCAGGATAACAATCGTATTGTTCATGTAGGGATGTAATTAAAAACTATCAACTTTACAATTTTAGAATCATACTGTGTTATTTCATGTAAACAAAGTAATCGTTGAAAACTAAAACGGTCTCTGGATAGCTAGACCCTTAACCCCAGACTGCTCACTGTGCACTGCTCACTATAGAGGATCACCAATTTCTAAAGCATTTCCTTTCCTCTCTTAAATTATTCTCTGTTATTTTAATCAAACATCACAGAAAGCATAAGCTTGCCCATTTAATTTACATCTGAAATGCAGCCCTTCATTGTTCAAACACTGATTTAGACAAGCATGGCTAAGATTTTTAAAATGCTGAGCGGTGTGCAAAAACCTCAGGAATTGAAACTTTTTTCAATACATATAGCACCATAAACTAGAAGTTATATTTACTAAGTGCTGTTCCTCTGGCAGGTGCACCATCGCTTTTTGTACTTGGTAGATTCTGTACAGACGGTCAATATTTCAATCTCAATCAAAGCAATTTGTGAGCAGGTCTCTCAGTATGATCATTTTAATCCATCAGTGCAGGAACGGCAGTGTGGGGTTTCCAGAAGGACTAAAACGGCAAAACTTTGAACTTACGAGCAATAAAGAAAGTATGAATTAAAACAAGCAGGTTTCCTTTCAATGATTATTTGCTATATATATTTATTTGCTACATATATTTTATACATTTCGGAACACTTTTATAATTGAATATACTGCTTGAAAATGTGGAACTTTTTAAGCGTAATGATATAACTCATTGATTTTAATTGTATTAGTCACCAATGATATTCCAAACTTTACACCTTTCAGATTTTATTTCTATTTTCAACCCTTAGTCCTTTACATTACTTTATTTATAATGATACATTAGACAAATCCAATTTGTAAAAGACCTAGGACAAAACTAGCATGTTTCATACAAATAAAAGAATTAAGTATACTTGTTTTGAACATAGCAATAAAAAAAGGTTCTTTCATTGTCTCCCTTTTTTCTCCTCCTTCTTTCATTTTCTCCTCTTTCCAGTTTTTCCTTTCCTGTTCTACTTACATTGCAGTGTCCATATAATCTGTAATACTCCCTACATGAATTATAATAAAGCTATGTACATGCATAAATCAACACTATGGCGATAGCCGTACTGCTCCACTTGTGAAAGCAAAATCTGTTGGGCTCTTTTTTGGCATCAAGACAATTATTCCTATTGCCACATTGCAATAGGACACAGTAAAACAAAAAATAAATAAAAAATAAAGAACATAGCAGACTGTGATCTTTTGGACAGCTTGAGATGCAGTAAATGAGTCAAAAGCAAAGGAAGTAACATGGTACAAAAAGACTATTAGGTGTAGAAGCCAATACTTTCTTTTGATGATAAACAACATAGTTAAAGGTTAAAACTTTGGAAAAATGCAAACCCTTTAGATTAAAAACATAATGTGCATAATTTATATTGCAGTTTTACTAGTTGTGCCCTCAGACTCAGGCCACGACTGCAGGACTTAAGGAAACAGAGAAGCATATTATTAAGCATATTTACCAGTTATTATGCAGGGCCACAACATTTTTAAAACATCACAATAGGAAATGAGTAGCAACACTGATGCCAACCTAACTAAGAATATTAAATAAGTTATGAAATGTTGTCTTTGTCTTTCCATGTCTATGAAAATGATCAGTACAACCAGCACTCTTCTAATCCAGCATATTTGCAAAGAACTGTAAACCTGCTGTTTTAAGCAAATGCATAATGTAACATATATATTCACGGTCCTGTGAGTGAAAATAAGCATATATTTAACCTTTTATGCTTATCCATGAAAAATATATATTTTAAAGATGATACTCTACTAATTTATATTAAAACGAAATGCATAACTACAAAAGATCCCCCCTCTAGAACCATTTATCAGATTAAAAACTATACCTTTGTTGGTGCTTGTGTGTACACTTATTGATTATTGTGTACAACATACACTAGTGCGACTACATTTCAAGCTTGTGGGGGGGGTGTTCAGAATAAATTAGCCCCTGTATATGGGCACAGTTAGATTTTTTTGTTCTAAATAAATACGTTTATGATTTTACTCTCAAAATAAAAAAAATAGGTATAAAACTGTGATTTTATACCCAAGAGACATCCCATATGATAAATGAGGAAAACACCCAGATTTCTGGGTGCATGTTTTATATTTTGTGGTTACTCACAATCAGTGGACGACCATGGATGTCTATATGAACAAACACCAACAGCCCTTCCTTCTCTTTGCCCTCTGAACCCTACGGCTCGGTTTCAGGCCCACACACTCAAGACCCACTGAGGACCAGGAGCTTGTAAACCTAAATAGCGCCTCACCAAAAGAGCACCAGCAACACTACATATATCTCACTCTGCAGGCAAGAAGAGGTCCTAAAAAATCCAACCATGCTATTGCTTATTACAACAGCATTTTATTCTCCTGCAAACTGGCTCAACCTTAAATGGATCTAAGAGGAGTGGGACACAAGTAAAGTTAAGGGTGTGAGAAAAAAGGCAGTGAGGAAAAATATAGAGAGAAAACACCAGAAAGAAAAATGGACAAAACCCCCGAATAATGTGGACAGTGAGTATAACTGGAGAAATACCTAGAGCCCAGGGACAAAGAGAGAAGTATGTTTTTCATTTTCACAGCTCTGTGGGAAAGCAAAACAGAACAAAGCACAGTGGGCATTTTCTACTTCTCTGCCTGTTAACAAACAGGCAGCCTGTAAAATATTGATGCTTCAATCCCAGGAAAGAAATGTCTGAATGATTTTGGTGCTTCTGAGAAGGAAGAATTCACCTATCTATAATTGATACTGCTGAAATGTTAATAAATGGGTTGAGAAACCACTGAAACTGAGGCTGGAAACTGTATGCTCTACTATGTGTATTTCTGTATTTGTGTCTGTTGCTGTCTGGGACAGAAAAATTTAATCTGCAGCTTTTTACTCATAAAGTTTACCAAAGGTCTTTTTCTACTGTGTATGTTTAGCAATCACTCATTTGTGGCTGCCACAGAGATAAGAACTTGCAGGATTTAGATACTTAAGACTTCACAAGTCATTGTTTCAGGGTCTTATTTTCTGTTTTAGTTCTGCAGATATCTCGTAAATGTCAACAGCTGTCCTTGATTTGTCCACCCTTAGTCCATTATGTAGTGATTCAGCAAATTTGTGTCAGTGCTTAAAATGTCCAAGGCAATTTCTTCTTTGCTTGCTGAACTGGACGTTTGCAGTAATGCAGTAAAACTTATGTGCAGAATGTACTACCCAGAGGTCCTAGTACATCCTGATCTGTGTATGCGAACAAACTCTGCTAACTTTTGTGAGTTTATTAATAAACCCAACAAGAATTAGCTTAAATTTGGAACATATCACTCAAATTCAGAATAGTGATTCCACTGAGATCCTGAGTTACCTCAGATTTACTTTAAGGAGTTAAGAATGACTTGGATTTTAAGTGCAAATTTGAGAAATAGAAGAAGAAATATACAACAACATTAGTATGGTGATACTTTATGTCCATTATTAATATTAAATTTAAACAAATATTTTCTGTAATGAAAAATGGACATTATTATACAGTACAACAAATATTTGTCAAAAGATAAAGACAAAAGCCAACAGAGCAGAGCAGAGTCAAAATAATTATAGTGTTCTGCCTGGTGAACTTACTAACCCTGCTAATGCTAATGTTAGCATGCTAATTCTAACAAACACATCTAATCTAACATAAATAATAGGAATTTCCCACACTAGAAAGCAAACTCCTATATGACCCTATACGTCATTAGAATGTATCTTTAAAATGTAGATTTAGGGTAAGTTTTATTAATTAAAAATATTTTTTTATTTATGCCCAGCATCATTTTAGATTAAACCGTGTATAATGGAGTATTTTGTTTTTGTTGTTGTTTCATTAATGCAACACTTAAAGAGATAGTTCCGGTAATTGGACATGAACTTGCCACCGTGCCAACATGCCAGAGAAAAAGAGTTGTTTGTTGGACTATTTCAACAATTTTAAAACATCCCAAAACAACATCAGACCTTGATAATATTAACGACTATTTTTTGGGTGTTATCACTCTGCTGCATAGATGTAGACGACAGTTCATGCAAAAGGAAATAAACTAAGCAGCTAATCAACAGGCCGAACACCTAAAAGCTGTTTATGAAAGTAAACAATTAGACCATTATTTGTGATTTTTTATATATTTTTATATATTTTATATATTGTTTATATATTATATAAGAACACCTGCTCAGGTTTGTGACACTTGTTATAAGATAGTAGACAAGACCATTTTTAAAGTCAGAATTTAAGATAAAAAAAAAACAACATTGACAAAGGATGAAGTAGAGAATGCTCTTAATGGTTTGTGGTTGGCTTTTTAAAAAGGAAGGTTTAATTTATCCGTAGAAGGACTGTTTTGTGGTCCTACCTCCAGAGGAGACACGGGTCCACCACAGGCCCTCAACCCAGCTCTGGCTCGCTGTCTGCTTGGCAGGCTTCTCCAAACTACCACATGTTTTCCTCTGGTCTCCTCCTGAACTAGCACCTGCAAACTGCTGCCCCTCGTCTCTTTTTGCTAACCTTGAAATATGTCTGGCCAGCAAAAGCAATTTGCACTGCGGACAACAGAGGAAAGGTAAGATCGCGTTCTTTCCTGCTGCTCCGGAATTCCAGAACGCCTTCTCACTTTCCCACTGTTGTCCGTAGTGGATCTTTCCACCAGCGGTATATTACCTATTTAGTTTATTTATGTTCGAAGGAACTGTATTTTACATTTATATGGCAGAGTGATAGCAGCCAAAAAATAGTCCTAAATTACATCACGTTCTGAAATTGCTCTGGGATTAAAAAATAATTTGAACTAGTCTCACTAGTGGGGCGACAGTGGCGTTGGGTGCAGGAGTTTCCCCTGCAATCGGCTCCATCTATCAGTGTCTAGTGTCCTTCGGCAAAACACTCCCCCTTCATTGTCTACTGATGGTGGTCAGAGGGCCAGGGTGGCGCCAGTGTACGGCAGCCATGCTTCTGTCAGTGAGCCCCAGAGCAGCTGTGGCTAAAATGTTTTTTTCCACCATCAGTTTGTGCGTGAATGACTGAATGACTGAATGTAGTGTAAAGGGCTTTGGTCAAAATCTCCTGACTTGAAAAGGCGCTATATAAGTACAGGACTGTTACCATTTAAAAAAAAACAAATACATAGTTTTTCTACCCTTTGATTATTCCCCGTACCATACCGGAACTACTTTTTCTCCATTACATTTAAGGCTATTTCTCATGGCAGGAGGCTCATTGATGGTCGGCCACTCTTGCATCTCAGCCACATATGGTGAATGTTTCACACAACTTCATGTCCCACAGCTCTCAAGTAGCGTAAAAATTAGCTGGATAAACCCAACTGAGTTTTTCACTCTTTTTATAGAGAACATGATATAGTTATTGAGTATGTGTTGTTATTTTACACATAAATGTCTGAAAGAACACATCTCTGATTACTTTATGGAACTCTAATCCAACAATAAAATTTTTCATAAATATATTCTAAGTTTTAGACTTTATTGCTGCGTGTTTGATACCTCGATGTGCAACCAAAGCCAAACAGCCCAGAAACGTGATGAAAATCATTTCCTGTAATCTGTTTTAATACAGTCAAAGTGTGAAAAAGCTTTCTGGCTCAGTGAAAGTGTCGTAATTAGACTTTGATAATTAGAGACAGGGGATGGAGGGAGGTCCCAAAGTGATTATTATGGCAGAGTGAAAGCCAGAGAAACAGAAGGAGAGTGGGCTGAAGTTCACCACTAACTCTCACTCTGAAATAGGCGAGACCAAAAGCTCCAGGCAGAAAGAACAAGTTGGAGAAACTCAGAATCACAGTAGCTTTAAAAACCTCCCACCATTTAAACCATTTTTCTCTCAATAGATCCTTTGTCTGCCAGCCATTAAGATCAGTTCTGTGTTTTGTTGTTGTTGCTCACCTGCAGTCCAGCTTCTCCATTTCAAAGTGTGGGTTGAAGTTAAGGACTATGCGCTGCGATGGCTCCGGGGCTGTGATGACCCAGTGGCAGTTCTGGTGAGGGGGATACTCCTGCGGGTAGCCAGGGGTGGTAATGTAGCCGGCATCGCTGGCATCTAAATAGCCACCGCATTGCTCAGATGCTGGGTAAAGAAAAACATATAATGGTCGAGACATGAGTGACACTGGGAATAATAAATGAAGTAACTTTTCTATTTATTCTGTGTTATTTAGAGATCTTTATTTAAGTGCCAATGCTGTTGGTTTGTTGAAAATCAACACAGGAAATTACAAAATCACACAATTATAATCAGAAATGCAGGCAGGATATGAGAAACTTAACAACCTGATAAACAAAGGCATCGTTGTGGAGCAAGATGACTCACAAACCTAATATCTTACACACTCAGCCTTCCAGAAGCCCCAGTTACTGTCACAGAGCGGATTCACTTGTCAGCAGTCATATGTCTGTCTCGTGTCATAAACAATGCCACTTATTCACTGGTGCAGATGCAATCTGACACAGATGGACAGCACTTCCACGTCTGTTTAACCCAGCAGCATAACACACGCAACTGTTCTACCATAACAGTGGCTACTCTTTTAAACTGATGGAATGAACTCTCAACGCTGGACTCCTATACTGTCCAGGAACTTTACTGTTGTACTGTGATGGTGGATTTATGGTATTTATTTACCTTATTTTTCACAATCTGCTGATTGATCATGAGTGAATATTTAACCCTTTTTTATAGTTTTTTTTTTTAGATTGATTAAAGCTCTTTAGGAGACATTTGTTGATTTTCTTATTCATGTTCAGTCCTTCCTCTAGTTCCATGCAATATAATACATACTTCTTAACATTTTTTCTATTTGTCATATTACAACTATACTAACAACTTTGAACAGTACCATTTTCTAAGGGGAAACATCTCCACAGCATGATACTGCCACTACTATATCTCAGCATGGAGATGGGTTAATCAAGTTGATCTTTATTAGTTTTGTTAAAACTGTTCAGTTTTGATCTAATTTTATTGAAGCATCTTCTTCTATATTTTTTAATACGTCTCCTACATTGATAAAAAAATAAATAAATAAATGCAAACAGGATTTTGGATTATTTTTTTAAGCCTCTTCTCAATAAAACGAAGCTTTATGGGATGCATAAGTAGTATCTATTCTTTCAAAAGATTTCCCCACCTGAGCTGTGGAATATGTCATCTCCTTTTGATCTAGAATGGCTGCTTTTCTGATTAAAGCTCTCCTGCTTTATGAGGGACAGCCATGTTCTGATGGGCTTGCACTTTGGTACATTATCCAATGACCTACACTTCAAAAACGATCTAGAAATTTATAAAAATGACATAAATTAACTATATTTACCTTTAATTTGAGTAGGAAAATAAGATGATCTGCCAATGGAATGAGGATTTTTAATCTTAAAATAAGATATTTACAAAATATGTACTTGAAATACGACAATGCAATAATTTTTTTCTTATTTTAAATGTAAATTGTCTTGTTTCATTGGTAAAGAGTCTAACTTACGTCCTCAGTTCAAGCAAAAATGCACTTATTTTAAGAAAATATTACTTATTTAGGTTTACATTTTTTTCAGTGTAGCTCTGCTTTAAAATTCTTCTCAACTTTATCTTTATTCTTCTCGACTTGTCTGCTGTGCTCCTTAGTCTGAGACCTTAAGCCTTCAAAAGATAGATTTACAGTGATCAGGTTGTCTCAATTTACTAATTAAGTGAGTTCTGAATGCAGTTGGCTGCATGAGATTTTATTTATCGTAGATTAAATGAAGAGAAAGAAAAAATTGAAAATCATAAAAAATTTTACAATTTTCATTAAAATTCACATTCATGCTACTTTGTACTGTTTTGTCACATGTGGTAGAAACATATTTGCTAAAATAATCTAATAAATGACAGACAAATAGGCATTAAAATCAGCCAGATAACCAATGAAAAACTAAGAAATGAGAAAATATCAAACCTAAGGAAATATTAAAACAAACAAAAAGATGAAATAGTGGACTAAATTCTATACTGATTCAGTTTACAGTGACATATTTTTTTAATCAAATGCCAAAATTAAAGTCACATTAAAAGCTGTGTTGTTTTCCCAAGAACTGTGTAAATTAGTACACAATTATAGTTGAATGACCAGTGTTACAGCAAAGAAGGAAAAGGAAAGCCTCTTTTTACCGCAATTGTTAAAAGACAAAAAAAAAAAAAAAGGTGGCATTATTTCAACAGTAACAACTAAATAAAAAAAATCATCAGTGTATCTGCAAATAAACAGATGGATTTTCAGTAAATATTTTGGGGAAACGATGGCCACGATGGACCAGGTTATTTAAATGAAAACAGCATCTGCGAATGCTGGCTGATTGATGGGAAAATACTTGGCTGGTATGCAACACCCTAAAATAATTTCCTGTTTTCCAGAGAAAGGGAGAACAAACTCACAATTGGACTCCTGACAGAGTTCATTATTTACTCAGCCATGGCTAAATACGCATCACGAGACATGCCTCCAGGAGAAATGTAGAAGAGAGCGGAGTCTTTCTGAGGAGGTTGTTCAAACCACCGTCAGGCCTTCTGTGCTATGACGTTTTATTTATTACAGGCTGTGAGAGCTGACATAGTCAAGCCAAACTGCTCAGCAGAATACAACATGGTTTAAAGCTATTAATAAACTAGCTACTGTAAACCAACTCTGAGAGGACTAGAGATATGAACACATAAGGCACAGTATAAACACACAGACCACCTCCTTTACGTTTAAATGATGCAGTTATAATTAATAAGAAATAGTTATTTAATTAAGTCTGATCGAATTAATGCAATACAAAAAGGGGCAAACTTATTATCTGATACCATATAAGCCTGAAGCCAGGGAAGTTTAGAGAAGAGGTCAGATTTCAGTGTTCAGCAAACAACATGACTGACATTTTGGCTTTTATACCTGCTGTCTGCCTCTCTCTGTCTGCTTACAATTAATGATCAGCAGCCTGCTTCTCCCTAATTCCCCCTCCGTCACCCTAAGAACCAACTAATCCTGTCCATCTCCTATCTGTTTCCAATCTCCCTGGTGACACACAGAAATACAGGAGTGGAGTTACAAGGGCCGTGTAACCTAGCCGTACGCATTTTATGTCAGCACCACCTGGATTAGTGTTTAACCACTCCAGAATCTGACAGCAGCACCAACCAAACACCAGTAATAGAATCCCTTCTTAGCAGGGTCTATCAAACAAAAATCTGCAGAAAATATAAGGTAAAAGATATAAAGGCACAAACTTATATTTAGTTTATAATATATTTGATTGCAAAGCTGTGTTCTGTTAAGTTTGGTTGGTTTATTTTGTCACAAATTAAGTTACAAGTTGACTGTTATTAAGCTTGTCTTATAATACTAACTTAATTTAAAAATATTGGCAATAAACCAGATTAAAGAGGTTTTAATTTTATGGAATAACAATATATTTTCACTGCTGGAATGTAGCAAAAATGAGAAATATCTTGATAAGAAGCAATGCTGAGAAACTTGTTCATGCATTTGTTACTTAAATAATCGACCATAGTAAATCTACAGGTTTGCTAGTGGTTCCTAGTAGTGTTATATTGAAGACCAAACCAACTGAGACCAAGTAGTATTGAGACCAATGCGATGTAAGGTCTTGTTCAGAGCATCTAAAGGTATTTGCCTTGTCTCGGTCTCAGTTTGGTCTTTAATACAACACTAGTTGCTAGTTAGATCTTTTTGTAACCAGGCTCCTCCCTTGTGGAAACAACTACCAGTTTTAGTTTGTGAGGCAAACACTCTGTCTACTTTTCAGGCTTGGCTTAAAACTCTCCTTTTTGATAAAGCTTATAGTTAGAATGACTTAGGTTAACCTGAGCTATCGCTATAGCTATGCTGCTATAGCATTAGACTACTGGAGGACATGGTGACCACTTTTCATCATTGTGCTGAAACCTTGAATTTAACCAACTGGAACTGATTATAATTAACTTTAAAGAAATATCAAAACTATATATTTGTAATTCAAGGCTTGAATAAAAAAAATTAGCTGTATATTTAATTAAAAAAAACGTGTCAGCTGTCATTGTGGCTTTTTATTTATATGTAGATACATGATGATGTATGTCTTTGTGTGTCTAAATTGTTAATGTATGTACCAAAAACTAACATCAAATATTTTTCTTTCATTTAACATAATAACTCATACCTGAGTAAGACAGCATAGACAAAAGTTAATTGGAAAAAAAAAAATCTTAACTTCCATTTTACTTGTAATGTTTATTAAAAAAAATAAAAACAACTAACAAAAATCATTGAGCGCTTAACCGGGAGATAAGAACCTGAGATCAGAGTGATCTCACGTCAGTGTATCAAGCGATAAATCTTTTATTTATCCTATCATAAAAAGTAGTCGCTATGGGCAGGTCTTTAAAATATACCCAGACTATTTATTTTTTTCCTAAAGCTAACTTCTATCTACAACCACCAGTCTATTTGACAGAGAATTAGATCAGAAAGCACTGTAAAAATACAAGCACAAAAGCCTAACTGAACAGCCCAGAGCCGTTCTCTACTTATGTTGTGAAGGAACCATAATGTTGAAAACATTATGGTTCCTTCTGAACTCCCATCTCTCTCCTTCAGCCTTGAGTAAAGACAGTCTCTCCTGGAGTCTGAATCACACGGATCTGTTTGAATTAAATATTATGCCTGCTTCTCTGTAGAGCTCTACCAATCCCAAGATATCCACACAAAGTCATTCAACAATTATGGCATCCAAAAACGGCAACGAGTGACACAAACTGAGCTCAAGGGTTCACAGCTGACATCATCTTGCATTAGATATCATTTAAAGTAGATCGGATTGTACTTGTTCATCTGCCAAAGTAACCATTCAGATATATGCATGTTGAAATTCAGTAAAATGTCAAGTCTCTCAAGGTATAAGGCAACAATATATATAAACATGAAGCTGGAGGACTAGGAACTGTTTGTAAATAAACAAAAGGAAGATTAATTTCTATAGAAATGCTCAATAAACTTTATGGGGTATTGCTGTGAGTGACCAACAGAAGGTTGTAGACCTAACAGCTCTCCTGAGACTTATTGACTTTGTGCCCCAAAAACCAGAATTGAAAAAGAAGAGGCCATATTTAGTTATGTTCCTCAGCCTCAGAACCAGTTACTTAAAGGCCTGAGGTGTCCAGATACTGCTGGCTAAAATAATCACTGTAAACTATATTTTTTAGTGCAGCATTCCCATCAAAATAAAATATCAAGTAATAATTTCAGCAACCCATTTTATGGCGGTGTTACGTAATTCAGCACTGCTTAATGAGATGTATGATGCAAAGCCTAGTGTTGTCTAACCTAATACAGCTTCATGATGTTATTTCCTGATGTTACCCAACCAAAGCTCTGAGGATTTTCCAGAACAGCTGGATTTATAGTTAGACTGAATTACAGACAGGTGGACAGTATTTAGCCTTAGGTTTTTTAAAGAGGGCAACAAGTTCTACTGGATTTTACTTGAGGGACACCAATGTCTATCACATTTTTAGAATTTCTCTTTGTGAAAAACATACGAAAAAAAAAAAAACATTATTTCATATCATGTACCGCTTTCTGTCAGTCTGTTAAACAAAATTACACTAACTTATTTTAGTTCTGCAGAAATCAAGGCTTTGTTAGACATTGCATGCAAATAGAGGCGTGTAGAATAAGACATGCTTTGGTATGGAGGGGTAAAGGTAGACGAAAGCATATAGGCACAGCTCCCAACACAAAATCAATTGGAAGTCTAATTTGTATTCAACACCAAAGAGCTCAGATCTGCATTCTTTAAAGAGTGGTGTGTGTGCGTCTGTCAGGATAGAGGAGTTGCTGAGCTGGCAAAAAAAACAAAAACTGAGATCACGCCAAGAATGATCAAACAGCTAAATGTAACCACCCTTTAGCTGTTCTTTTAGACTTGCGCAGTAGCCGTCTTCGACTTTAATATAAGACTAAAGAAACCACATGAAACCCCAAATTCTTCTTTGTCCCAGCTTCCGTCCCTTCCATAAACACTTCTCTCCCGTTGACCCTCATTTTCACACAACACAGCTTTTTTTCTTCCAAAACCACAGGAGCATGTGGAGATCATCAGGGAGAGGTTTGTATTTACACCACATATTCACAACCAATGTGCAAACACAAACCACTGAACATCACTTATCCTTGTCTGATTCAGACACACATACACACGCACACACAGACCAACACAGAAGCAAGATAAGTGGCGGTAAATGGTGCTAAGCAGTCAAGCAGGGATATAAGACAGGTCACTGCATTATTTATGGCTGGCTGCCGCATTTGGTATTGCATCCTGATAACACCTATTCAGCAACTTTTCCCCACAAATGCATACCTCAACACACACACACACACACTTCTCAGAGCAGAAATACACTGAATATTCTCAGTGCAGTAATTTGATAATAAACAAATGTAGTTCCTTTCTACAAATGAAGGAAATCCTTGCTTGCCCCAAGTGCAAATGTTTCGACTTTGTTTCTCAGATCACTTACAGATTGCTCAATTTGAGTCAAAATAGACAATTTAATAGCAAAGAAATCAATTTGCTAGCCAGAAAGAACTTGGTAAATGTGTTGGAATCTGCATTTATTTCCATCGCCTTGAGCCCATAATGAAAGCATCATCAGTTCATCTGGTGTTTTGTTTATAAAAGAGCAAAATTGTTTCTTACCCAGCTGACTAGCAAGCTTGTTAAGAGGAAGGCTGTGAACTTACTGTGCATCAGCTCTAGGCCTGATAATCCAAACTGAAAAGTTAGTTTTGGAAACAAATGGTCCCCAGGAGACCAGTTAAGCCTTGTAAAAGTGTTAGCAACCAATGAACTTTTTTCAGATTTTGACAAATATGAGCTAAAATGTAATTTAGAGTGATTTTAATGATGGGTCAACACAAATTTATACACATTCATGATTTGGGAGGTAGATGATGCATTAATTCTAAAACATTTTAGGAATAAAAACTTACACAAATGAAATTTTGTTTTTCTCCCCTTAATCTTTTAGCCTTAGTAAAGCAAAGGATAATAGAGAACTTCAGTGAACAAACATCATCTTAAAAACAAAGAAACACACTACAAAGTTCAGGGATAAAGTTGTGTGTAAAAGTTTTTAACATAATTACATCTTAGAACAGTATATCAAGTAGGGATGCACGATTTAATCGGCCCCCTATCGGTATCGGCCTTAAAACTGAATATTGGACATCGGCCTCCCCACCGATAATTAACCCGATATTTGATCAGCTTCTGAGTTTCTAAAGTCTAAAAAAAAAAAAAAAAACTGCTTCTTCTTCCTCAAAAACTTCTAAAGACGAGGGAAAAAATATTGATACATTAAAATATCACAATATCTTCATATACTGATATATTGCTATTTAAAAACACCATATCAATCTCTTTTACTAATGAAATATTGCTATATGTCATCGTTATGCTACGAAATCCCCCGAAAATTCACGAAATTTTGCCATATTTTTATATGTTGATATATTGACGTGGTATCGATCTATTTTACTAACAAAATCTCACAAGAATTTGCAAAATATCACAAGAGTTTGTAACAGAACGATGAAATTTCACGGGATTTTAAAAAGTAAAATAGATCGATACTGCGTTTTTAAAAATCGATTTGATATCAGCATATGAAAATATATTTGAGTATATTATTTTTCAAAGTGTCAGAAATGGATAATAAAACTGCTATTTTTGTCCAGCTTTAACATCGGTATCGATATCGGTTATCGGCTACATGAGTTTTAAAATATCGGCATATCGGATATCGGCCAAAATCCCAATATCGTGCATCCCTAATATCAAGCTTTGAAAACTCTATGAAGTACAGTTTATTCCATCTTCTGATATAGCAGAGCTGCACTGCATACCAACCTAAAAAGCTATTTGTTTACTTGCATTCCCGATCAGTGTCCTAACAACTACAGACCTAAATCCAACTAAGAATCTGTGGACAAACCTCAAATTTGATATTCACAGATGTTCTCCATCCAGTCTGACTGTGCTTGAGCTATTTTGTTTAGAAAAATGTAAATATTTCAGTCATACAAGGCTGGATTTAGACTGAGAAGTACTTGTCCAAAGGTGGTACTAGAAGGTATGTTTAAGAAATATTTCTTTAAACATTATTAATGGAAAATAGAAAAAAGAAATTGTTTTCCAGCAACGGAAAACAACATGCTACTTTGTGTTGGTCTATCACATAGAATCCAAATGAAATCTTTGATTTTTTTCCTTTTTTAATTTAGAAAATTCATAATAAAGACAGACAGAATACACTGGGTACAAAAAGAAGGCAGAGGGGGGTGAAAGTCAGAAAGGGAGAGTAATCCAAGAACATCTGTCTCTCATCAACAAAAAAGGAGAAAGTCAGCAACTCAGAAAAGCTCACTGGACAAAAAAAACTTACCTCACACACACACTGGCACAGACACAAACACACACAAACAGGTGGAGCTGTTTTCTCCAGGTGTTCTGCTTTAACACACAGTGGAAAACTACCGAGTGAGTGTGGATAAAAGACGGAGAAAGATGACAGGGAGAGAACTACAAAGGATCTAAGACTAAACACAGTGAGGGGGGAAAGGAGACAAAATGAGTCATAAAAATAAAACAAAGTGTGTATTGGAGAAAAAAACACTGAAACAGGAGCAAGCTTTTAAAGCAATACAGGTTTCTGATCCAAAATGACCCTTTAGGAAGAAGGAACAGTGACCATTTCAGATTGATTCTGTTCAAAAACCAACTTAAAAAGAAAAGACGGCTTTAATTGCAACAGTAAAACGCACATGATAATAAGTCCCTCCATTTTAAAATCACTTTTAGCTCACTATAAACAGTCAATTTTACCAAAGAACCTACAACACTGGGAAACATCGATTTTCCTTAGGGAAGTGATGTTTTGAAACACCTAAGTTCAGAAATAGCACTTAGATGCTCTTAACTGTTCTAATATGTTGATAAACAGCCACATTATTATTATTATTACTATTATTATTATTATTATTATTATTATTATTATTATTATTATTATTATTATTATTATTATTATTCCAAAGTTATTTTCTTTTTACAGAAGTTGGGTCACATCAATATGAGCTAATTTGATTCTTTTTTTAAACTAAAGTGACATTTTATACAACTAAACAAAAAAAATGCCAAATATATGAGTTTTATGAGCCTTGAAAAAATCCTTGGGATTCCTGGGTTTTCCTCAAGCTTCTTACTTTTAAAACATGCAGGATTTCCACAGAATCTTTAAAGTTCCAAAATGCATTGGTCCAAAAAAAAAAGTCTTAAATTCCTCCAGATTTTTCATACTAGGTCCCTAAATATATTAAGTTAGACCTTTAATTACTAACTTTGTTAACTTAACTTCTAATATTTTTAAAAAATGCATTTGTTTATTGCGCTGCAATTCCTATTATGGAAATATCTACAAGGTCAATGATGCATGAATGCAGCCCTGGTGGAATTAAGCGACTACTGGACATACCATCTTTGGGTGGAAGATTCATAGTTATTAAACCTTTTTCTTACTCTATTAACTCTATTTTTTCCAAGCTTTGACATTCAAACATTATACAGCCTGCTCTAGCCTCCCCGTTGTTCCTACATCCTGATTGTGTCAGGAGTATACAAACATCAATAGATGGTTTATCTAGTTTACTCCTTTAAGTGATTGGAATCACATTAAAGGCAGTGGGCTTAATGCTGCACATCGGGCTTCTTAGAAGTATATGAATGAGAGTCTCCAGCAAGTTGTGAATGGATTTCCAACAAGTGTGAGAAAACATAGATTGACAGAGTCGGACAAAATAGGCAGAAAGAGAAAAACACAAAGAGTGGCTGAAACAGTAAAAAGATTTCCAACCGTGTCGGAGCAGGGAGAACAGGAGGTGAGGGAGCTTTCTGAAGCCGGGGTGAGGAAGAAAACACTGACGGAGGGAGGTGTGGAGAAAGAGACAGAGAGCGCTATTAAAGACGAGCTGAAGTGGCGTGAAAGGAGGGGAAAACAACAAGATGATTCAGCGTGAAGGGAGAGAGAAAAAGGAAAACAACCTGTGGCCTCGCACCACCCTGCCTGCTCTCCAGAGACTAGCCTTGTGAGCGTACTTGATTACACAAACATTTTTCTTTTTGTATGAAGGTTTTGAAGAAGTGAGGAACAGGCAAATATTCCAATTTAAAGGATTTACGAGATCTCTGCTGCCATCTGAGGATATGTTTTCCTCACAGACACAAACACAGCTCAACACGTGCTGCTCTTCCCATTTTCTATAATTACTATAGTCATTACACATGGCCAATAAAGAGACGAGAATGCTAACAGTTTACTAATGACATGATAACTGTAATTAGAACATCCTGCCGGACATACTAATTGTCCTTTCCTTTTTTTTTTTTTACATGAGGCCAATACACAGGGAGAATGTGCCAAAGGATAATTAGCTTGAATATTATTCGCTCTTTATAAAATAGGTTGTTGATGCTACTAGAAGACCCCCCTCTTATTTGAGCCCCTCTGTTTTATTAGATTTAAAGAGCGATGTTCTCTCATTAATGCAAAACCCCTCTCTGCATTTTTGGGACAAAGCCAGGCTTGTTCCTAGCGTGGGTTGGACTCTGTCAGGTCAATCAGTCGTGATTTTAATGGACTCTGATTATGGTTTGTGAACCAAATGGTCTCATCTCTGCTCTTTGCAGGCAATGTTATCCTTGTATCTTTGGGGTACCACCTTCAAAAAGAAGTGGTGAGAAAAAGCAGAAAGGCACAGGAATGCTCCCTGCAGGGTCAGCCACTTCATTACACTGAGTTGTTTAAATCTTGGGACTCCTTTGGACGTTATTGCAGGAGAGGATTCCATGACTTATTCAATGACTGACACCTTGTCTAATAAGGGAGCTGCTGCGGTTTGTCATTTCTAAAAATTATTTGAGCTACAAATTGATGTTCAACATTGACTATCCAGTCTTCATTCTACACCTCAACTGGAGTTGTAAGATAAGGGTTGTGAAAGAACGTGCAAAATCACAAACCCAAGTTTTTAAACCGACTTGTTTCATTGGTTGGGTGGGTTCAGCCTAAAAGATGTGAAGACTCAGAAAAATGCTGCTGCTCCTATTTGAGTCAGTAGAGGGTGTTTCATAGTTTAATGGGGGCACATTGTGACTTCCTCCATTTCAGACAGCTGGGAAGGTCTTATTTTCCCTTTTATACCCATCAGCCTACACAACTAACAGGTATAATGTTTAAAACAGGGGTTTTCAACATTTTCCAGGCCAAGGACCCCCAAACTGATGGTAAGATGGAGCGGGGACCCCCTAATTATATATATTGTATGAAATAGTGTTCTATCAAACTGGTCCTATATTCACTCTATTACAGGTGGAGTAATGTAACGAAAGTATTTTTGCCCTGGGATTATTAAAGTATATCTGATTCTGATTCTGATTCCTCATTGATGGGACAGGTGTTTTGAGTGAAATGGTGCCCAGCTTGAAAGAGCTCCTGTGTGTCACTGAATGTGTGCATTAATGACTGAAAAAAATCTTCTGCCTCCATTTATATCTTTACTAAAGTGTGTTGAATTCATGTTAATGTGGATTTAAAGACATTTCAATTAGTGGAAAAAAATGCAGGGGGGATATAATAAAAAAGACTAATCAAACAAAATTTTCACGACCCCCATGAAGTACCTCCCTGGACCCCTAGGGATCCCGTACCCCCTGTTGAAGACCTCTGGTTTAAATTAAATACATTGAGCAAATGGTTGAAGCTCATCCTTTGGATATTTAAAAGGTTTTTAACTACTTGCATGTGACTATAAAGAAAAATAAAGAAAAGGAAGCCTAGTAGGTCTTATCTTCATGTGAGAAGTCTGATGAAAGAAGATAGCCAGTAATCCTTAAACCTAGAGGAAAACACCTGCTACCAGCATAGTAATTAAACCAAAACCTGAGGAAAATCTCCAGCTAAGAATCACCTGCTACCACCTACCACCTCAAACTCTTACAATAATTTAGAAATGTTTGATTTGCCTTCAATTCTGCAAGTTACACTTGATGAGAAAACTTCAGCTTAGATTAAAACGTTTTCTTTACGTTAACTGTATAAATATGATGAGCGATCCAATAAATAGTAGGATCCTCGAAGGAAAATGTGATCTAAATCTTTTTTTTTTTTTTCTAAAGAATAAATCAGTCTCTTACCTACAGTACATCATAATCAGAGTTTATTTAATGCCCTACCTTGGCCAGAAACCCTCCTGAGCTCAGCAGAGAAGAGGAATAAATCTAGATTGGTTTACTGCAGGTGGCTCCACTCAACTACTGCTTCACACCCAGCTGCTCTCCTCTTGTTACTCTAACACCCTATAATACTACCTCCGTTTTTTCCCTTTACCTCCCTCTTTCTATGCCCTTAAACATGCAAGATGCTTTGCACTACTTATATTTTCTCCTTCCTCGCTCTTACTTTTACTGCTCCATTGATTCACAGCCCTCTGCTGGGAGCAAAGTTTACAATTCCTCCAGGTAAGTCACTGTAAATAGATTGTATTTTATGATTTCCTTCCCTCTGCACCTGTGAATCAATGCATCTGACATTCCAGCCATAATGAAAAACATCTCTAGCGAAAATTTAGAGATATCCAGAGAAATACTCACATAGGCCTATACACTAAAGGTCTTTTTAAAACTTTATCTGCTGAATGTTTACGTTGAATATATCATGAATTATTCTGAATTAAACCCTTACTTAAAAGTGATTAAAATAAAAAGTTCAAAATTAGTTTAAATATATGGCACTTCTTTAATATTTTAAGCTTGAAGTTTACTTTCTGGTCAGATTTTACAGGAAAAAAAATCAGATCTAAATCCAGGGCATTGGCATCAAAGAAATCCTATTATGGTGCAAAAGAGTTGAGACTAAGGTTCACCTTCCAGGGTGAAAGACATGTTAAGGATACAACCAGAGAAACAGTTGAATTGTTCAGGTCAGGTGTTAAACTTCAGTTGTTTTGAAACTCTAGTTGAAGTCCAACACACATGAGTCACATTAACAGGTCTTATTAGGTAAGACTCAGTAGAGCATACATGTAGGCGAAGCTATTCACCCATTAAAGGTGTTTGGGAGTTGGGACACATCTAAAAGTTGCAGAAAACTGGCCCTCATATATTGGAGTTCAAAACCTCTGATTTAGACCAAGGTATATTATTAATTAGAATGGTTTCAGGTTTTTAATCATTTGTGCTTTTTAAAGACATTTCTGAAATCTCAATCGTAACATGTCCAAAGCTGATAGAACATATCCCAAATAAGCCGTTTCCCTTTTCCTTCTAATTCCTAGTTATCATACTTATCATCGAAATACATATTAAAGGGAATATAATGATGCAAATGAACAGGTCGTGACTGAAACACAGAGGAGACATAAAAAATAGGGAGGCAGACATGAAGAACAAAAATGAAAATATGAAAACTGCTTGAAACTGACAGAACAAACATGGAGATGATTACAAGAATCAGGTGAGTCCAGCGAAACTGAATCGAATGGACATGAATAAGGGTGCAACAACTTTGACGTAAAAATATCATTGAATCCGAGCAGCAAACAATGACAAACCAAAAGTAATAATCCAGGAATAACAGTGCTGCTAGGTGTTGATCTGTTAATACTTCCCATTAAAATGCATTAGTGTTTGTGGCAGTAACGTAACAAACTGTCTAAAGGTTGTCGATACTTTGGCAGAGCACTGCATGTTTGTGGCAGGGAGTTTAAATGGAGTAAAGCTCATTAGACGAACAAATGAAATGGATGATTTGTTTTATTGATGGCACACAAAGCACTATGACCCAGCCTGATGTAAGAATTAATTATTACAAACTGAACCCACAAGTAGGTTAAGACCTGATCATGCAAGCTTTCCTTCAGTTTGTGCACCTGCAAATAACTGCTATAGCAACTACTGAAATACAAAAACAACTCAAAACACATGAATCATTCACTTTGCAATTCACCGGTATACTTGTGGAGTTGTCTGCTCCCAGTCCACTTTAGACTTTTAAAATTGCCCTAAGTTGGGTGGGTGATATCATATCAATTATATTAATAACATAAATCATACCCGCGTTCTACCTGTGGGCAATTTGAGCACTTCTAACACTGTGTATGGTGGTGATCCTGTTTCATCATCCAGCATATTTCAGCAGAGACACTATAGAGGCAGACAGCTGGTCTTGAGTGGCCAATTATGTCCGTTTATCTCCCTTCCAGGCGCAGCTGTGATCAAACAGAATGAAGAAACAGGATCAAACAGCAAGGCTAAAAATCCCTCTTCCGTTTGGATCGCTTCTTTTCCTCAGCTTCACTCTGTCTCTGTTACTCTCTTCATTTCCTTACCTCCATCTCCTTCTGCCTCCTGCAATGTATTCATATATATATATTTTTATAAAGAGGCACTTCTACATCCTTCCGTGTCTTCCTCGCTCATCTCTCGGAAGACAGCAAAGGAGAGGCTTTTTTAAAGGTTTAGTGCTGAGGAAGCTTAATCCTG
>NW_015150842.1:41976-44575 GCF_000732505.1 Cyprinodon variegatus
ACTAGCACCTATCTGCAGAATTGGCTGTTAAAACTAACAGCCTTTTAGACTTTTAAGATAACTTTTGAGAAATATGAGTATTTTCTGCTGAATGAGGACATGCCATGGTCGGGTTTGGTAGTTATTGAAGATTTCAGCAGATATGAGCACAAAATCTATCAGCGGATCCGCTTGGAGCAGCAGCGGACGGGACAATAGCCACCCATAAACTGCACCTTGGTTTGTAGATTATTCAAATATATCATAGATGACAAATGAGGTTCCCTCAAATTTTACTTCCAAGTCTCTAAGAGATAGAGGTGCAAACTGTTGCAATTGGAAGATTTAAGGAGACTTTCCTCCCAACTGCTTAGAATTAACCCAATAGTAATATTTTTGTTATATACAGATTATTTTAAATGAAATGTATTTCTATCAGGACTCGTTGAAAATAAAATAATTTGAATTGAAAATCCAAACAAATATAGACCTATACATTCTATCAAACTCCTCGTTTCCGTACAAAGAGCGCTTATTGGCAATTTTATTGGAAAGAAACATGGATTTACGCGGGAGCCAAACGTGTCAAACTTACCTCCTTCGTCAGCTTTTAGTGCTGAAGGCAGAAGAAGAGGCAGAATACATCCAAACAACAATAAACATGAATCCATCTTTCCCCCTAAGGTGTCGAAAAACCAAAAAAAAAAAAAAGAAAAAGAAAAAAGAAAAACACTCTCCTGTTTGTATTTATTTGTTTTTTTCTGGGTAAAAAAAAGTGTTCCGATCCTGAACTTTCCAGTCCTTTTTCTCAGTTCCTTCAGAGTCAACAATCACAATCCAAACGCCGGATTAAGTCTGTCATAAAATGCACATTCGGCTCTTGTAAACAGTTGAAACCAGTTATTGGCACTGCTTATTTTCAGTAGAAACCCACGATCAATGCAGCATCATTTGAAATCTGCCGGACATGAACTGCAAACACAGTTTTATTCCAGCGAAATCCATGTTGGTGCGCACAGTCCGGGTATACCCGAGTGATAAAACGCGTCTTGGAGATGATGTTGGAGAAAAGAAATACTGAAATAAATGTAAAAGAAAAAAAAGTCTAACTTGTTGACTAAGACGAGCCAGCAGGAGAATATTGAAAGAAATCAACGGAAATTTTAAACAGAAAATGTCTTAAAATCGGTGAAATATCTTTAAACCTTCCTTTACAACTCTTGAAAAGGGGCAAATTCTCATGTTTAATGTTCCTTTTTTATGTGCGGCCCAAACAGCACTTAGTTCTTAGGCAAATGAAAAGTGTATCTGTAAGGTGCAGATCCAGTTCCCGTGCGTAAAACTGCCCCGTAGAAAAGAAACGTGGTTCCTCTCCACTCCTCCTGCTCTTGGAAAGCTGTGCGTCTCTCCGCTGCAGCCCTCTCCTCTCCTCTCCACTACACTCCCTCTGCTCCTCCTCTTTACGCGCAGTAGCAGCAGCAGTCCTTGTGCCTCTGTGTGTCTCTCTCTCCCGGCAGGCAGGCTAAGGCAGTGCGCTCCTTCCTCCCCGATCTCCTCCGGGTTTGTGGCTCCGAGCAGGACTGCTCAGTTCACCCTGTTTCGGTGCGCGTGCACGCCGTGCATTCGAGAGCGTGTATCCGATTACAGTAGGCACCTCGGTCCGCCTCCATGTGGCCCCTAGCTGATTAAAGAGCAGCCTCATCTTGTCTCTTTTTGCATGATCACCTCTTAACATCCTACACGTTCTTACACCTTCATTTTCCTGTTAGATTTTTTTGTTTTATATATATATATATATATATATATATATATTGCCTTTGCTTTATTTGAAGCATTTTATCTTCCACATTTGTTATATATGCATTTCCAAAGTAGCATAATGAATGAAAAACTTTTTTATGTGTCTGTATCTTCATTTGAAAAACATAATTAAATATGCTTTATTTAGATTTTATAGGATACATAAAATAGTTATACAAAATGTATGAAAGATGAATTTTAGCAACATTTTTGTTTATAATTTCGTAGACACTATTTGGGAATAATGTCTCTAGCTTTGTCGCATCCAGAGCCAGACATGTTTGCCCGTTCCTTTTTGCGATTAGATCAAGCTAATTTGAATTGCATCAGGTGTGTAGGGACATCAGTTTTCAGGTTTCAAATCTACCAACAAATCTGGTTTGTTCTTTGACTGATTTTCGCACATCAATCCAACCTCTGGTTCCTCCGCTTTAAACATGTATTTTTAAAGGATCGCTATTCATTTAGCACTATTCATCGTTCTGTCAACTTTGACCAGCTCCCTGTACCCATTTAAAAAAAGAAATCCCCAGAGCACAAAGCTGCCTCAACAGTTTTTCTTTTATAAAGCCTTAAGATATTGGACAGCATTCTTAACTTGCTACAAACTATAGAGGTCTCAAAAAGTTAAGTTATGGAAGTATGAAATATTAACATTTTGGGAGAAGGATAATTAACCAAGGCTAGAATTTCCAAAAATAGAATGGGAGGCAGATCTCCTGTGGAACCAGCTACCAGTTTTAATCCGTGAGGCAGACACCCTGTCTACTTTTAAGGCAATACTTAAAACTTTCCTTTTTGATAAAGCTTATAGTTAGAG
>NW_015150842.1:45883-63183 GCF_000732505.1 Cyprinodon variegatus
CAGGACATAATTTCAATTCAGTTGAAAAATACATAAAGATGATATTTTATTACATTTGTTGATAATCATGAAATTTTGTATTTGAATACTTTTGTTAGTTGTGGCATTTTATTTCAGAATTCTTGTAATGATTTTAAACAACTGTAATGTATTGATATATGCACCAGGACAAGAACCGACACCATCGAAATAATATATGATTTAGAATCAAAAATATTCATCAAATGTGATGCCGACACGGCCCAGGTTCGTTTTTCCAGTGATATGAAGGAATTATATTTTGTGTATATTTTATTCAAATTCCATACTTTATCCACCAAACATTTTTCCCTCTCATTTAAAGTGTCACTGAAATAATAAACGCACAATCATTCATTCAGGTATTGTAAGCATCCCTTACTCTGTAAAGCAATTTATTTTCTTGTCATTTAGGCCTCCCTCTTCTGGACAACCAGTGGGTTCAATATTGCCAACCCACTACTTGCTGTTTTTTTCTATTTCTGTTTGTATTTTTATCCGTCAGCTGTGGGTACAACATATCTTACCATCATGGATGGAATATAAATGAGTGAATGACTGAGTGTAGTGTGAAGAGCTTCTTCTAAGCCATCTTCTTCTAGCTATCAGCATATAGTTCTAATTCAAAGGCCAGAACTACAGCTGCTTTACATCAACCATCTGTTTTGGAACTGATTCCCAAGCAGGGATGATGGCTTTTTTTATAAAGTTTAATGGAAAATCTCACAAATTGTCAAGAATAGCGAGGAATTCCAATTGAATCCCCCAAAAAATGTTTTAAAAAGGCAACTTCTGCTTGAGGGAGCTGTAATGGAAACTAAATGTATATGCAGGTTAGGCTCTCTTTATGATCACACTGGTTAGAGCCGTTGCTCCCTGAAAGATGTTTTGTTTACAAGCATGAAGATGGGAATTGTTTTTCTTTAGTTTGACGTAAACTGCTTCCTTTACCTCCCTCTCAAACTATCTGCATAAACCTAGTCTTACTCATCCTCTGTTGTATCTAGATTACACCAGTGAGGAAATTGAAGAAGTAAATGGATCACTTACCATAACATTCCATAAGTAAATGGATGCTTATCACCCATTTATTATTCACACATGCTTATCTGTGTAGGATCACTTGGTCATAACTAGGGGGAATTTTTAGAAACCATTAATGTAGGAAGAAGGACAATCGAGTACCCAGATGCAACCCATGCAAACCCCATTCTAAAAGAACCTCTAGGACAGGATTCAAACCCAGAACCTGCTTGGTGTCAAGCAACATTTAGGGCAAACATTTATAGAAAGCTGTTTGTCCTGAGGATTAATGCATGATTTCTCCTTAAGAGTGACTAATTCATAAGTCTTCCAAACTGGTCCTTATGACACTCTGCTAGGGTTTATGAATGCAATTACACATTCACACACATGCCAGCAGAAAGAAAAAGCTGAGCTGTTAACCAAGGACACATGGGTCAGTAGGAAACAGGATCTGAACAGGTGGTGAAGTAATATACAGCATGCTAAACAGACACGGTTTACATGCTAAGGTGATGAGATTTCTGTTCTCTTCTCATGAGATTCAGATTTTTAAACCATATTCTAGTTAAAGTCTTTCATTACAGCTGCTCACACGTTTTATATCATTTCCCCTGCATGCTGCTCCCTCTCCCTCAGTGGTGTAATGGAGGGAGTCCGTCAGTGGGAGGTGTGTTTTAGCAGCACCAGAGCTCTGTGGTCTGACAAACCAAACCCGCTTCGGCTCCCGCTCTGCCTTCCCAGGGCACACCCTGCTCACATCCATGCACAGATGTACACACATACAGGCCATAATGACACAGCTGAACGTACCACTGACCACTCAGTAAAACAAAATCAAGACACGCACCCAGGTCTCGTGGGAAGAAAAGCCCTTTAAAACTCCTTTATGACAGAGAAGATAATCACAAGATAGCTGATCCTGTTTTTACATAGAGTGATGATTATTTATAGTCCCTTGAACTTTGTGACACAAAATTTTCTGAGCGGACCAGGACATGTGATATGGTCCTCATAGATGGCAGCTGATTTCACTGTTACAGTGCTGCATTAGCGTAGTAGACAGGTACAGCAGCATGCAAACTACCACTCAGGTATTTTCCAGTATCTTGAGAGTCTCCTTTGCTATTTTTCCATGACACATTAGTGAAGTAACTGTTACCCAACTCCACCTTGGGTCCCTCTGCTTCTGTGACCTCTGTGACCTCTCTCCTTTTCTCACCCCTCCTTTTGCCTTATGTCCTGCTCCTTTCCATTGAAACTAAACCCACCATTTCCACCAGGTCCTCTGGAATCTGTCAGGTGATGAGAACACATAGCAGTTATGTAGTCAATGCTGAATTCGGATGCCTCAGGTTCAGTTTGAGTATGTCTGATTTTAAAAACAAAAAAAAAGGCTGCTCAGTGTTTTAATTTATTTATTTTATCATATAGTATAAAGCTTCCTTCATATTGTGAAAGTGAACAATATTTTCAATAGAGTTGGAATTAAATCCTCAATTTGTTTTTGGTATTGTAGAATTATTTTAATCCACAGCAAAGTCCATCTGCTGATCTCTGGCTTTAAACTTTTTGTATTTTCCTCTGATACTCAATGCTCTCATAATAAAAAGTGCAGTGAAACAAGACTTTTCCAGTCATTCTCATCTATTCTGCTTCCCATGCAGTAGTTGCCTGGATTTCCCAGAATGAACTACTGAAATCATCAACACCCTAATTAAGGATGTCATGTAGACGTGCTGCTCTTTGCAAACAGCTCTCCATCTTAGTTAAAACTGTTAACAGAGAAACTGCAATGCAATTTTTGCTACACTCCATTTAGTTAGAGAAAAGCAACAGAAGAAAGTTATCTTCATCCCAGTACAATTAGCAGAATTGCTGGCAGAAATATTAGAGAACATTGATTTATTAGAGTTTTGTCCCTTTAGGATTTTGCATAATGGAACAACACAAAACAGCATTTAAGGATGATGATGCATAGTTTTTTTCTCCAAAAGAGGAACAAAAGAGAGGAATGCATTACTTTTCGTTTTGTACTCTTTACTCTGAAGCCTCTAAATGATATCAAGTAAAACCAATTGCTGTCCGTTTTCCAAATCATTAGAGTCAGCCTTTGTCTAATCAGTAAATCCTTAAAAATCAAATAGGTGCAATGATAAAGCTGTGGAGAAAATTAGGTCTAAAGCTTTAGACTTTTCATAGAGAATAGTTTAGTTTGTTGCCATCCATCTATCCATCCATCCATCCAATAGTCCATCCATCCGTCCATCTGTCCATCCATTTATCGGTCCATCTATCTGTCCATCTATCCATCCGTCCGTCCAACCATCCAACTGTCCATCCGTCCGTCCGTCCATGTCACAGGGGGTTGGTGACTACTTCCAGCAGTCCATGGCTTTACACTGTCTATCACAGAATAGGACACCACAAAACCATTCACGACCACATGGGCAATTTAAAGACACCAATTAACCAAACAGTGAACACAATATAGTAATATGGAAGAATAATGTTACAAGTCTTTCTATATGTTTTGCAGATAAATCTATAAAGCATATTATGCATTATTTTGTTTTTTGACAACTCTACACTGACATCCCTAAATAAAATCCACTGTACCCATTCATTTAATGCAGCTTTACTATGAAAGGAGAATATTTTACAGAAACCTGCTCTATCAATCACCTAAAAAATCTGAAATTTGCACAAATGCAAACCCTCAATGAGCAAATGTCAGAGATTCATCCAGGATGCCTATGGTAATTCTGTAGCATTTCATAGCTCAAAAATCTGAAGACGGCATATCTATCTGACATGTACTCTACTAATATTGACAACGGAAATCCTCCAGCTTGGCACATGATTTAGGGGACCCAGCAAACATCTGGTAGAAGATGCTCCTGTCAGATTACCACATTTGGCCATTTTGGCCTTGTGAAAAATGTGTTTAAAAAATGACACCATTATTAACCCTGATACTATATTTCCCAGAGTTAAACATGGAGGTGAAAGCATTATGTTGTTGGTACTTTACGTGCTTATTTAGCAGAAAAGTGAAAGTGGTTCATAAGATGGATAAAACTAAATACAAAATGCAAGGCTCCTTTAACAACATTGAAGGATGTGGTTCTTAACGTGACGTATAGTTAAAGGTTTAGGTGGTAGACATCTGCAAGGTACTGTATTTAAGCTTGACTGAATATTCTTATTAAAACCTTCAACTGCTGCAGGTTGTGATCAAGTTTCTGATTTACCTTTCCTGTTGTACATTAATCTGTTAGATGTGTTCAATGACCCAAATTCAGACTCATTTAGCTGAGCTTCAGCATTCAGTAAAGCATAGATATATAAAAGAAACTCTGCAACATCTTTATGAAAACATTTGTGAGGATGTGTTTTTAACCAAGCTGTGAAACCAGGCGACAGAAAGGTGATCCCTGCTTAGCGTCGAGGAAAGAACTTCTTGGTTTATTTTTTCAGAAGCTAAGACTGGTTCTGTCTGCACCTTGATGACATCCTGCTCTACTTCAGTCCTCTCCGGTTTGGCTCCTATGATGACTGATCCTCTGACTTAAAATCTGTGCTTTTGTAATTCTCGTTTTCAACTCTTCATTCTAGCTATTACTTGTTTTGGTCCTCATTCGCGTTTTATATCTGACTGCCTATTTAAAACTATTCTTTTTTTCCATTTCTTACTTTATAGTGCAAATTTCACTTGAGAATTCAAAGCTTTTATACTAGAACCTTAATGTGAGCAAATGTGGTTTTCATTTTTGTTGTTTTTTTAGGTTTGTTTTTGTGTTTTTTCAGATGGACCCCCAAAAAATTACTGCAGTATATCAGTTTTACAGTAGTTATTTTAAATTAAATCAGGAATGACCACTATATTAAATAACAATGCAAGCCAAACATATGTCTCTTGTTCACTTGCTCTTGTGAACATGCTTATAAAACTAAAGCGTATAAATACAAACAAAGTTAAACTTTGTTGAAATCTAAGTCCTAAAATGAACCCTTTAGGTCTGTCACATTGGAGCACAGCATTTGCCTTTAGGAATAAGAAAAAAAAGAAAAAACACATGGAGATGTTTTAAATCTCTGGGGTATCAGCAGCTCTGCATCCATCATCCTCTCCTCATTTGTCCTTCTGCTTTCAATAAATGTTTGTGCAGATGTTTGAATTTCACCAAGTCGAGCTAAATTTGAGTGAATAACTTGAGGCTGTTAGTGTGTTGGATATGCTTTTTTTTATTTTTGGGGTCAGTTTGTCCCCTAACATGTTGACTTATTTATTCTTCAGGGATTCTAAAGATGGCATCTTGAGCATCTTGTTAATACTTTCCAAATCTCTACCATTTTATAACTCATCTTAGTTAGCAATCGTAAATCATGTCTAAATGAAAATATGCACAAGCCAAAATCATTCTTTTTGCGGCCTTGTCAATAAGGATGTTTACCTGAGAAGTTTCTACAGAAAACCACTGTTAATGATTTTCTGTATAGTTAACAAAGGCCTCACTGACACGCTCATAAAAAGTCATCCTTGCGTCCAAGTTGGTATAAAGCTCAGTGAGAATCACAGTCCAGCCTGTAGACACTGCAGGATGTCTATTCAGATATTAGTGAGGAGCACATGGAAGTGCCACAAAGGGGCAAATAAATACACAACAGCAGAGACACACAAAATGATACTTTGGTTTTGACACAGTGTGAAGGGATCCTGGTAGGATGTCAGAACTGTGTAGGGTTTTTGAGAAAGTCTGCTCTTGTTCTAAGAATTTCTCAAAGACTTTATTGTAAAAAATATCCAGAATTGATATTCAGAGAAATTATTATAATAAAGTTATAATTTCCCTCTTCATATTTTTGCTTTAAAGCCCCTTGATAAAACGCCTGATTACCCTCACACAAGTGTGCTGATATGGAGCTATGAACACACATTTAGAGAGACAGGGATAAAACAGTTAGGGGTTAGACTTCAACCCCTCTCACTGCCTTGGTCCTTTTACAAATTATGGATGTCAAAGAGATATAAAGTCCTGTTACTTTTTGAAGGGGTTATTGTCTGAGATTCGTTAACCTTTTAATCTCTTTAAGAAGCACAAAAAAATAACATATTTAAAGCACTTTTGATTAGGAAAAATGTAAGAATTAGACAAAAATTGACAATGTGAGGGTGGAGGTTGTTTAAGGACCCAAATGCACAGATGAGGGAGGCATAGATGAGTTCTTGTAGGTTTAATGAAGAAAATGGCAACAGAAACAAAATCCAGGAATCAAACCCAATAAACATTAGGAATCAAGAGAAAACACAAATGGGGAGCCAAGTAACAACAAGGAACCAGCAGTGAAGAACAGCAAAGGGACAGTATATATGGGAGACAGAACAAAGACTGGGGTAATCAACTGAAATAGAGCAGGTGTGGATGGAAGAGACTAGAAGGGAGCTAGGGGAAAGTAGACATCTACAAGCGGGCAACAGAGAGTAACTGAAGACTGCTTAAATATGACACAAAATAGAAAATAAACCAAAAATCAACAAAACACAATTACTGTTAACTGAAAACTAAAAACTCAAAGTCCCAAAGAGGGAGAACCATAACAAAAATACCTTTTAAAAACAGCAACAACCTTTAAGCAGCTTTTAAACAAACTTTTCATTGGCAACATTTATGTGTTAAATATGTAGGTTGTTTTTTTATTTGCCTGATGTAATATTCTGACCTTTATTTTCATGTTTTCATTAGCTGTAAACTGAAAAATCCAAATAACTACCTGAAATTGAACATTAAAAAAAAAAATTTGTTTAATGTGTTTGTTTTATGTGAATAGAGTTACAACAAATAAGTAACTCAATGACTGTTCATGCATGTTCTTTAATTTACTGATTTGATATAAGTGCAACAGCACTTGTTCAGTAAAAACTAAGTCATATGCTTTCCTCCGACCAATCAGTGTCCACTGGTGTTGTGACTGCACTTGCATCTATTTGACAGAGGTAAGACTTGAGAATGTGCATGGCCACTGAAGGACCTCTCTGTATGACTCTGTCACTCCATAGACAATTAACAATTTGTGGAAGGGGAATTGTCTTTATCCAAAACATTACCACAGTTTGAGAGAGTATACCTGAACAACAGAAAGATGTTTCAGACTGGTTTCCTGTTGGGGTCCCATAAATCACAGGACATAACCAACCTCCTACCCTATGATTCCTGTAACTATAATGCCAAGAGCAATACCGCTGTATCTCAAAATTCTCTCCCTTAGGTGTCACCACTCAGGCAGGCAGTAACCATCCAAAGGAAAAAAATCATAACAGTGATTCATTGTTAAATATTTTAGTCAGGGTGCCGATTGTGAAACCACTCCAAACATAATTGTCTTTGCTCTGTTCTTAATGACTGCCAATAGTAATCAATTAACCCACAACGCCAAGTAAATTTCATTTACAAGCACTTAAAAACAAAGCATGGGAAAAAAGTGTGGAACAGAAATTCTATATGAGTATTAAAACAGGATGTTGTAAAACAACAATAGGTGGAGTGGTGGCCTGTTGGCTAGAGCAGAAAGCCTGCATTATAAAGAAGGATGCAAGTATCTGGTTTAACTCCTACAAACTGCCACTCTGCATACCTGAGCAAGATTTTAGACCCTGAGTGAATGGCCATTGCTCCCTCAGATCAATGGATTAAATGCAGAAAATATTTTTTATTTTTTTGGAAAGTACAACATCAGTTACAAAAGTTCTTAGGATTATTACAGAATCTTTTGCAAAAGCCACTGAAAAAGCATGGGTTTCAGGAACAGATTTGAAATACAGAGAGTTAAGAAATGTGCACTGGCAGTGACACTGGTGGAGGAAAATGATCAATGTGTGAGTCAATAACCTGGTCTTAAAGTTCAGTCTGTGCCCAGAGGACAAAGTAGATTCCAACCGGTCGGCTGTCAGCAAAACGTGGCAAACACTGCACAGAAAGTCCCGAAGACTGAAGAACAGGAAGAAGATCAGATCCAAGCAGACGAAGGAAGAAAGGACAATCAAGAGGGCGAAGCCACAGCCGGTATTGAGGAGGTTCACAGCAGTCGGGCCAGAAGATCAGAGATCCAAAGTGGTAACGAAGGGAAATCCAGCACAGTTTCAGGAAGCAGTTCCAGGTTTGGTAAACAGGCAGAATCCAACAGCAGTCTAAAGACAGGTCAGGCAAACAGATCAGAAAGGGAAACAGGCAGGCTCAGAGATCCAAAGACAGAACCGGTCAAGATCAGGCAATTAGAAAACACTAATAATCTCAAATAATTTGGCACTGATGAGTGGAAGCAGGCAGGTTAAATAGAGACAGGAACAGGTGACATAGAGGAGCGGTGATGAGAAACTGGGCAGAGCTAGACAGGTGAATGGAATGAACAATCAAGCCAGTCATCAGGGAAAAAACATGACATGGAGCATCGGAAGAAGTCCAAGACTTTAGCCTTGGTCGACAGCACTGATGTCCTAGCATCCACAAAAACCTGGTACACAAAAAAATAGGTCTATTTTGGTTGTATGTGTCTAGGGCTATTGAATTTTTCATATAAAATGTGTTGGTTTCTTCAAGGTTGGGCTATTGTAATTCTTTGCTTTCAGGAAGTCCTAAATAAAAGTTGATCTTTCAGCTGATCCAAAATACTGCAGCCAGAGCTCTGATGAAAATTAAAGGGAGAAATCATATTTCTCCTATTTTAGCTTCCCTTCATCCGCTTCCTGTTAAATCCAGAATATAATTTAAAATCCTTCTCATGTATGAAACCCTAAATAACAGAGCCCCTTCTTGTATTAGAGAGGGAAGTGCTTTCTTGTATTAGAGAGCCCTTCCCTCTCAGTGTGTAGGTTTACTAGTTGTTCCTAGAATTCCTGACCTGTTTACTTTTAGGGCTCAGCTTAAAAATGAATGTGCTCATCTTTAGAAGAAATTATTATCGAACTGGTGTCTTCACAAGTTTGCCTAAAAGGCAGATAGCTGCAGTTGATCCAAAATGTTGCAGCCTGCATTGTCACCAAAACAAAGTGGAGCACATCACCCCATTGATAAAATCAGTAAATTGGCTCCCCATCTCTCAGAGATGAGACTTTAAAACACTTCTGTCAGTCTTTAAATTGCTGAACAGCTACACACTTGCTGTTAGTGTATCAACCACATAGATCTCTTAGATATTCTGGCCACAATCTACTTTCATCCTTAGAACCCAGAAACAAACCTAGAAAAGAAAAGTTTCACTCTTAGGCTCAACAAATCTGAAACAAACTCCTCCCAGAAAACTGTAGATGCGTCGAAACATTACTTTAAATCAAAATTATTATTATTATTTTTAAGTGGACTTCCACTGTGCTTTCTAACATTGTTTGCTAAGTTTTACAGTATAACTTTCTTTTCCATTTTCTTAATCATTCTATCTTTTTTCATCAATCACTTCAGCTTTTATTAAGTATACTTGTGTTGCCTCTGTGCCACTGCAATGTGCGTTTCTTTTTCTCATGTACAACACTGAATTGTCTTGCTACTGAAATGTGCTATAAATATAAATTAAATTCCCTTGCTTTGCCTTCATAGTGTGTTTTCATTGGTGACCTGCTCAGAGTATATGGAAAACTGTTTGTTTTAACATTTCTCAACTAAAGCTATGGATCAGTGTTCCCACTATATAATAATATTGATGTGTTGTTTACATAGTTCGACTACATAACTCCAAATTAAACTCTATATTGGTTGTTTTTACCCAGTTTTTCAAGTGTCATGGGTCTGGGAGTGCACCAAAGAAATTCAGATTAGCATTTCTTCAAAAGAAAATGTGCTGAATAAGAGGAAGTGTGTCTTGTGTGTTTAGTTGAGGTCTTAAAAGCTTTCAACTTTACCTAAAATGAAGAAGTGACATCTAAAAGCCCAGTATCAACAGATGTCACATGTGCCAGTTCATTATAGGCTTAGTTGTCTTCTCCCACACTGAGTTTTCCTTTCCAAAATTACCTGGATCTGAACGCCTCTTTCATTCCATGCCTCCCTGCTTTCAGAACCTTTCATTCACACTCTGTTACAGATTTTTTTTTTCATCTTGTCTCCTCATCCATGTCTTCCCTGTTTCTCTCTGTGTGAACCGATAGATAAGGATGTCTCCTCTTGATGTTTTACTCAGTTGGTAGCACAGCCGCAGCAGCAGTTAGCAGCTTAGTGTTTCTTGGTGGGGAAATGGTTCTGCAATGTTGTCAGGCTGACTGTGACTTCTTACCATTGCTACTACCGTACTCGTCTTGCAGTTGAAATATTACAGTAGGTGGGAAACAGTTAAAGGTATTGTGGAAATTTTTTTAAAAGACCACCCTCTCCAATTTAAAAAAAATGCACATGCAAGAGCATGCACAAGCCCATTTCTCCTTGTGCACTCCCTGATTAAAATGTGCAGTTCTCATAGCTCATACAAGCTTACTGTGTCCACATACAGCGGGGACTATATAGTGGACTTTATAGCAAACTCAGTTAACTGACCTTTCGGACAGATGATCACTGCTTTATGTCCGGTTGGTCACGAGGACCACTTATTTAGATGATCCACACTGTAAAAGACTGTCCTCTATACGTTTAAGTAAAATTAAAATCCTTCCAAACAGCAGAATGATTTGTTATAATTGTAAAAGTGGTATTGTTTTACAGCAATACCACTTTTATTAAATATAATGTATAACTATACTTCATTGCTCAATTTAAATAACTGTTATTTTTTTATATCTGTACTATACTTAAAAGTGAAGACACTGTACTTTTACTCAATGTTCAAATTTTCTTGTTACTTCTTTAAATACTGATAAGAACATGACGTAACAGTTGCAAGAAACAAATAGAAACTCGAAAGCACAAAGAGAGACTGTCCAGTTGGAGCATAATTAGTTTATAGAAAAAACGCTGATAGCAACATGGATGAAGACAGGGGGCTTAAAACCATTGCAGATGATGGATCAGATTCTGATACGCAAGACATTCCCCATCCATTCCCCCTTTATTAGATTTAAAATTTACATATTGATTATGTTTAAAATTAAGTCATTTTAATGCCTTTTGCAACTTTAATACTTTGAATAGCAATGTATTCAACTGATTATGCAGGGCTTCTGTTCAGTTTATCTGCATTATTCTGTCTGGAATTTTAATTTAGAATAAAAATAGTCTAAGTCAGTATTTTTATGTCGCTTCTAACAACACCGTAAGCGAAAGAGGAAAGGCAAGTAATTGCATATAAATGTTTTTGTAAGAATGGTGCTTTGAAATTTTTTTTGTATCATTCAAGACCAAAAGCTTAATTTTACTTTGGTACTTAAGTGCATTGTGGAATCTGTACTTTAAACTTTTACTTATGTAAAATAGTTTAATTGGTACTTTTGCCAGTCTTTTTTACACAGGTATTTATTTATAGTTTTACTTAAGTAATGAATATGACTACCATTTATTCCTCAGTTCCCTTTACAGTACAATAAAAAGATTATATATGATTCAGAAGCGGAATTAAATGCTATAAATCTTACCATTCATGTATCATTATCAATGGTAAAGGCAAGATCTCCTGCAGCAGTCTATGTAGGAGAGGACCTGATGTACCTGGAAATGTTTTTCATTTTGGGGGGGCAAAGCAACTGCAGAGAGCCAACCTTATACTGTATACCAGCTTGCTTATCTTTTACTTCCCTTGCTGATCCTGCAACTACAGTAGATGNTAATGCCTTTTGCAACTTTAATACTTTGAATAGCAATGTATTCAACTGATTATGCAGGGCTTCTGTTCAGTTTATCTGCATTATTCTGTCTGGAAGTGAAAGAGGAAAGGCAAGTATTTGCATATAAATGTTTTTTTTAAGAATGGTGCTTTGAAAATTTTTTTTCTATTATTCAAGACAAAAAGCTTAATTTTACTTTGGTACTTAAGTGCATTGTGGAATCTGTACTTTTAACTTTTACTTATGTAAAATAGTTTAATTGGTACTTTTGCCAGTCTTTTTTACACAGGTATTTATTTATAGTTTTACTTAAGTAATGAATATGACTACCATTTATTCCTCAGTTCCCTTTACAGTACAATAAAAAGATTATATATGATTCAGAAGCGGAATTAAATGCTATAAATCTTACCATTCATGTATCATTATCAATGGTAAAGGCAAGATCTCCTGCAGCAGTCTATGTAGGAGAGGACCTGATGTAACTGGAAATGTTTTTCCTTTTGGGGGGGGCAAAGCAACTGCAGAGAGCCAACCTTATACTGTATACCAGCTTGCTTATCTTTTACTTCCCTTGCTGATCCTGCAACTACAGTAGATGTTGGATAAAGAGGTTTTACTCTTCACAAAATTTATGGAAGACCTGTAAGATCTTTTTGCAAACACAAAAGGACCATTGCTCCCTAAGGACGCACAATTTGCTCTGCTCCATTTCACATAAAGCTTCGCTGTTGGATCTCCAGTCCAGGCTCAGATAGGTCCAATTGAACTTTAAAGCCTTTTGAGTTTGATTCCCTTAAAAATTTGGAAATAACATCGTAATGAAGAGTCGAGACTTCCACATGTCGCTCAGGGTAAACTTTTCACAGCTACAGTACATGTCTTTTGGCAGCTGAAGTATCATGTCTAGTACCTTCAATCACAAGAATCTGAATGGTGGGGGGTTGAGAGCGGGGGAACCTTTTACAGTCCACTTTGCCCTTTGAGGCTATCCAGACTGCTCCCTCCTCCTTTGGTTTTCCATTGTTTTCGTTACAAAAGGAGCTTTTTAAGGCTCAGATCAACTCAATGGTTCAACCACTTTTGTATAAAAAAGCTGCAGATAATATGCTGAATTTCAGCATTTGGAGCAAACTATAATATGGCATCCTGGAAACACATAAACACACAAAGAGACCTTTCGCTCCACTTCAGCCTCCAATTGGAGACAGTACACCAACATCTATGGAGGCATTGTTAACCAGAAACAAAAGACAGACCTATTTATGTGCAAGTCACCCAACTGTTACACTGGAGTTAGAGAGTTATAAACAAACTTTGGAGGACAGGATGCAAAACTTGTTTTTATGCTTCACTACCTAATCAAATTATCTCCACCGGTAACTTGTTTAAAGACTGGATCCCTTTGGTCATGGAAAGCACTCTCATGTTGTTGTTTTTTTTTTGGTGGGTGGGAGCATCGTTTGCCTTTGGTGAAACAATCTGATAGTGTTATCACTTAACGGCTTAACACAAAACCTGAAGAGACTGGGGGGCATCTGATCATGACAAAATGAGGGGTCAAGAAACCCAACACTGATTAAATGGCCTCTAACCTCGCAGAGAGCTCATTAGACAGCCTGTACCGCTGCAAGTGGGCTTGTGTGTCATATTACAGCATCTGCCATTTTTTCCATTCTTTACCTTTACTGCATTTGGCTTCCCATATAGGCCTTTTGTCTACATTAACAATGAAAAAAATCCTATTCACCTGTTTCAACTTGTAAACATTTCATTATGTTCTTTCCTTGTTATCTGAGAAGCAGAGAAAGAGGCTTCTTCTCCCTTTTTGAGAAAAAAACTCCCCTCCCCTCCCTTATCAATGGTCTCTGTATGCTAATCCTGGCTGCAATCAGCTGACTGTTATGTAATCTTGTAATCAGGTGAAAACATACAAGCAAACAAAATAGAAAATGGGTGCTCAGTTAAGAACATTTAAGGAGTGTAATAATTTTAATGGTTTTGTTTCTTTTTAAACACTCCTAGGCAAAAATCAGTAATAAGTATTTCTAATAGGATATGTCTCTGCAAGACGTAGACCATGTCTAAATAGTTTTTGCAAAACATTTCTATCTTAGATTAGCAGAGAGCTTTTCCAGACACTATTGGTCAAATTTATTATGGAACCTTAATTAGACTTAGGTTTTGACTTTGACTGGGCCACAGGAACACGTGAAATGTGTTTAATCTAGGGTCGTAACCAAGCTGGAAGGTGAAGCCTGATTAAGGATAAAAAAAATACATCTTTTGGAGACCAAAAAAAAAAAAAAAGGTAGAAGGTCCTGGATTTCTAATTTTGCGTACAAATTTGAAACACCTTAAAACAATTTTTGTAACATTAAAATCATTGCATTATATAACTTATTTTAAGTGCAACTTTGGGATTTCTTTTCATTTTTTTGCAAAGGGGAATAAGAAAGAGTAAGATAAGTGAGCAAGATGTCTTGTTGTGATGTGCAGCAGTTGTTATGAGTCAGAGATGGGATCGTTTCGGTACAATTTCAGACCGCACAAAACTTGTTGACTCATTAATATTCAAACGGGCATTACAACACACACACCCTGAAAACATATTTTTGGTGGAGTCAGTGAAGGAGGCCTTCATTTTACCCTGAGTCCAACAGCCTGAAAGTAGAAGCAGTGAAGTTATGGTGGAAACTTGCTGCTTTGTTCCACAGACAGTGTAATTTTTCCTAAACCTAATCGACAAAAATAGGTTTGCATTAATCTGGCTGTCTTTTTTTTTCCAGTCAGTGTTTGCTGTTGACACTCTGTCACCTTGCATTTGCCTCCATCTTCATTCACCGACCTCCTTCCATTTCCCTGAAGAAAAGTATCCCCACATCATGATTATGCCACCACCATGTGTTCTTGTAAAAAAAGTTATTTTGCTGATAATGTTCAGTGTTTAACTTTCTGTCTTTATAATAATGGCTGTATTTTTCACCACTCTTTTAAAAAGGCCCAAATTGTTATGTGATTGATTAATACTTGTATTGAAAATAGAGTTTTCCCCTTTAGCTCTGAGTATCCGTTTCTCCTTCAAAGTTAGTATGAGCCTCTAGACTGCTTCTCTAAAATGCCGTCTTGCATGGTCATCTTAGTGTAGGTGGACAAAGTTGTCTTTTTACATCTACATGTAAGGCTTTCGCAAAAAGCTGGATTTATGCAAACGTCTTCCTACACAGAGCAGGAATATATTTACCAACGAGTTATATAGGTTTTCAAATGTTAAACAGTATTTTATTTTGTGGAAACTAAGTGCAAGACTCAACACAAGTGGGGGTATTAATACTTTTGAAATAAGCTTTAATTGATGATACAAACAATGAGATTTAAAGTACATATTTTTGATCAAGGCAAACCACATCCTGCAGACCTTGTTAGACATGTAGTTGCAGAACTCTTGGAGCTCAGATTCAGGGTGTACGAAAGCTCATATACAACACAGATGACATTTCCATCTCCCACAGATGACTGGAATGAAAAATACTTTGACCTTTATGCAGCCACAAATATAGGATTTGGGAAAGAGAGTTATAGCCAAAGAAGTAGGCAGAGTAAGGAAGGGGAAAGGTGGCAATATCAAGACATGTAGAGAGGCACTAAAACATCATGGTAAGAGTTGACAGTCCAGGATAAATGAGATGGCCATCAGATAAGGCATCTATCATGCTGCAAAATAACATTTTTCTAGGCAAAGTGATTTTCCTTGCGGTCAGTATTTTTACTAAACATGACAAAATACAAACTTAAAAATCCACATTTGGACTGCATTTGCTTAACAGATTAATCTCCTGTCAGAAACCCCAGAACGACATTTAAACCAACATTAAAAATTACACCTCAGGAAAAAGAAAAATGTTGAAATCACTCAGGCTTTACAAATTTCTCCTCTTCCCTAGTAACTTTGCACCAAATCCAGGTGAATGCAGCCATGTGTGATCTAGAACATCCATGAAAAATGAGTTTGATTGAAACTCTTAAACTCTTAATCCCTTCTGCTGGTGCATGTTTAACTTGCAACATAAAATGTAGGCAGCCATTAACACTCTATTACTGTGAATTACAAACAGGAAGACTTAACAACTACAAACCAAAAAAAAAAAAGGATTGAGAGATTTTTAAGAGATTATTAACTCTTACATACTATTGAGCAGTAAAAAGCTATTGTCATATCTGAGGCTTAGAAAATTATTTTACCCACATGTAGGAAATTATGACAATGTTTTCTTTATAAGGAATGGCATAGGATTTCCAGGAGTAAAGATCATTTATGGGGTTAAGCTTGATGGGGTTGGGAGTTAGGAGATGAGCATGCAAGTTGGAGTAAAAGGAGGTTCGAAGTTGGAAGCACAGCGAGCAGAAGAATGCTTTTGCCAATGACAACTATGGATCCGGCCTAGATTCCAGTGAAGTTCAGAGAGAACTGGAATAGCTAAATACATTGAGAAACAAGGAAACAAGATGCCTACAGATTCAGGGACAAGAGAGGCCAGGATAGCTAAACATCTTTTGGTGTCAGGTAGCTCCACAGGCTGGCAGGAGACTGCGTTCAGGTAGGAGTGCTCTGCTGCAGCTCTACCACACCAAGCTCAGGATGAAAATGCAGCACACTCAACCACCAACCATGACTAGTGTAGTTAAGAATGAGGGGTTTAGACAAGTGGCTAATGTAATTATTAAAACCTGAAGTTTCTGTTTAATTTGGTCAAACATTTCATTGCTGCTATTTAGGACTTGCTATCACACTGCTTAAGAGTTTTGGTAAAACCTTCTTGCCATCCATGATAACAATAGAAGCAGTCTTTTAGAGGAACCTGATACCTCCCATAAGCACCTAGAATGACTTTATAGATATACTTTAAAGATGTTTTCATTTAGTTAAAGGAATTCCAGATAAAAATAAAATAAAAAGGAATAATGTAGGTAAAAAATCTGTGATTCATGTAGTCTTTTGTCATTTTCACCAATAAAACAAATTGAAGTATTAAAATGAAAACATTGTAATCTACTGTATACAGAATAAGAAAGAAAAATAAGAAAAAAATACCCTGTTGCAGAAAGTATGTGTTGCGTTTCTGTAACATGAGCACCAGCAGATAATGTGATGCAGCTGCAGATTCTGAAAAGTATATTTATTTACTGTAAATGAAATGTGGAAATAACTAAGTTGTGGGATTACTGCTTTGATGGTGTGAATTATGTAGGGAGTTACCCATAAACAAATGTACAGGGTTGGATTTCTATTTATAGAGGCAGAAAAGGGGGAAGGGAGAGGGACAAGGGACCAGAAGGAAGGATGTGATATAATATTTGGAGTTACTTTCGAGGAAAATCCTATTTTCACAGTCTGCCAGAGATAGAAAAATGTGTGAGTGGAAGGAAGATTGGGAGGAAATAGAGTAAGACACAAACACTTGCTGGAGATGGGTAGCGCTGGCTGGCTGGCTGGCTGGCTGGCTGGCTGGCTGGCTGG
>NW_015150842.1:63318-64497 GCF_000732505.1 Cyprinodon variegatus
GATGGATGGATGGATGGATGGATGGATGGATGGATGGATGGATGGATGGATGGATGGATGGATGGATGGATGGATGGATGGATGGATGGATGCTTTAACAACTGAAGGCAAGCCGTACCATAATAATCTATCAATTAGCTCTGTGTGTTTGTGTTTAGCAGTATAAATACGTATACGTCTGACATCTAAGCTACGGGACAGAGGACATTTTCTCAAAATTGTGACTATTTGGATTGTCATTTTTTCATAAACCAGGAGATTTTTTTTAGACCTGTTGATGATACAGTTTATGACTGTTGCAGTGCAAATGTATGCAGTTATGTTATTTAATACTTAATCAAATAACTTTTGGACTGTAGTGTGTTTTTTTGTGAATATATGCCCAAATGGCTGTGTGTTACAGATGAAAGTATGATTCAAGCTCAAATTAAGGTCAAGGTCTTCTCACATATATTTTTAAAAATTTAAACTACCTTCCATCTGATCAATAAGCTTTCAAAACTAGGTGGGAAAAACCCACAAGCTGTTTTTAACTCTCTTAGCTCTACGACTCCTAGAGGGGAGCTTCTTTGATGCCCCTTGGATCACTGGGACAAGTTTCTCCTTGAGAACTCAAGAGAGAGGAAGTTAATTTAACCTGTTCTGCAGCTATCCGGTTCTGGGAAGTAGACTGCAGTCCTTATTAAGCCCTTCTTATGTTCAAGAACATGGTAATTCTCACTTTGCTGAGTATTTACTTCCAGGCTTCTCATTCAGATGGTGATGTCCCAATATGGCTCATCTAGATCAACAAGCATAAAGAGAAAAATGGGTGAGGGAACTTGGCTTTCTAGCAAGCTTCAAAGGGATGTCCTTTGAAGCTCCTCTTCTGATTAGCAGAGGAATCTCAGCTTAGCCTGAAAAGTATCCTGCATTTTGTTCAGCCACTGCTTAAAGGGATAGTTCGGTATTTTTGACATGAATCTGTATGGCATCCCCATCACCAGTGTCATGCAATCGCACTGACTTACCCCTGGCAGCATCCTGTGAGCAGAGTTCTCGTCCAGCTTTGGTCAAGCCGAAAGTAGTCCGGCAGGTTTGCTAGACCCAGCAAAATAAAACGTTTCTATTCCCAAAACATTATGTGTTCAGGCTGTTGTTGAGCTCGCTGTCAGAATGACGGCGCGCACTGATACGAAC